>NW_027041950.1:0-42961 GCF_035927965.1 Recurvomyces mirabilis | reverse complement strand
GTCATGCACCTGTACTTCAAGTACACGAACCCTCTACTCATCCAGAGCATCATTCCGCTCAAGGGCGCTTTCGAGGGCAACCTGATCAAGGTGCACCTTCTGGGCCAGGCAGCTTCGGGTGATCTCAAAAGGCCGTGGAAGGCAGCCAATCCAATGATGGGTATGATGGGCGGCTCCAGCGATGGAGGAATCAAGACGGACAAGAAGAGCATTGAGGCTGCTGAGAGGGCTGGCCGTGGCGGAGCTAAGGAGGAGTAGAATGCTTGTTCATAGCTTGGACAGATACAGGTCGTAGAGATATGTAGATGAACCTTCTACTCAAGCTCTTCGAGCATCGCTTTTCAGCACTTTAAATGCGTATGCATTCCGTTATCTTCGAGCCGAGACATGAAGTGCACGTACGCTGAGGACTCGTACACGTTTCCACCAGTGGAGCGAGGCGTAGCGATTGATTGCTTTGATGCTCTGAGAAGCAGTATGTCTTCTTATCGAGCAGAAGAGTAGACATTCATCATATGATTCTAGCTTGGGTATCTCTACGAAAGTAATCCCACCCCAACTCCTCGCTAATAGCATTCCACAATGATGGACAGCGTAAATGAAGACATCATCCTAGCCGCTGCCTCTTCGCGCCATGGCCAGTACCACGTTGCTCGGCAAGTCGTTTGCGCTCCAGTTCCTCCTTCATGATCCGCTCAGCGTTGCTCATTTTCTTCTCCGGTGCGGCGACAGCGGCTGGCTTGCTTTTTGAAAATGGGTTCTTCTTCATCAGCGGATTTCCAGGCTTCGCCTTGCCTCCAAGAGATAACGACACCTTCGGTGGTGCAGCAGTCTTTGCCGAATCTTCCACAACCTCTTCTTCATTCTCAACGCCTGCAGATGGCTTCGCAGCTGACGACTCCGGGGTGGCTGCTTGTTCTGCTGCTGAGAAGCTCTCTATTGCCACTGGCGCATCGACCGCTGGTTCCTTTGCCAGTGATTCCTGCCTTGGCACGAATTTTGCACCCAGTTTCAGTGAGAGCTTCATAGGCTCGACCGGGGCATCCGCAACAGGTGGCAGCGTCTTCTGTTCGTCGACTGTAGCCGACTTCGCTGCGGCCTCCTTGGCTCTCCGAATCTGTTGCTCCAGCAGTCTCGACTCTAGGTCTTCGTCACCCTTTGCCAGTCTCTCTTTTTTCTTTATATCCTCTCGCCGATTTATAGCTTCAGCACTATCATCAATCCACTGCACCTCCAACCCTCTCTCCCCCTCATGCACCCTACATATGCCCTCCCGACCAAGGTACTTCGCAAACTCCGTCAAGCTCGGCCACTTTGTGGAGTTCATATGCACATGCTCCTTGTCTCGGATATATTCCTGATAGAAGCCGTTGAGGCTGACCTTCTTCTCTCCATGGCTTGTCTTCAATAGCCGTAGGAAGTCGCTCTTGAACTGGTTGCTGTAGTCGTTGATGAATTTCTTGGGATCCTCGCCGACCATTAGCATGGATCGTACGTGACCTTCTGACATGGTATGCTGCTTGAAGCCGTTTTCATCCCGACACTGCTTCTCGCATATTTGGCAATACCATCGTAGTCGCTGCAAGCCCTTGGCCTTCATCTTATTGGCCAAGTGCTTGGTCGAGCCTACTTCGGCTTTTGGCATGATGGCGGTGATGAACGATAAAAAAAACTCGCGGCCAGGTAATGTCCTATCCACCGGGCTGTGCTCTGGGAACAAATGGCTGCGATCGTTGATATGCTCAAAGCAAGCATGAATCGTGGTTCGAGATTCTGTATCGATTGTGACTCAGCAGCGTTAGCGGCCGCTCCCGGGCCGAGATACTAGCCTTAACTCCAATGTGATCTCTCAACTTCACATTGCTTTCCGTTCTTGCTTCTGCGTACACCTCCAATGGGCTTTATAGACTTGTGACAGCTACAGGGCTGCACACCCTCTCGGTGACGAGAAATATACCTGGGAATCATGAAACTGGGAGTAGTGTTTGCCTACTACTTTTCTCAGCTCTGGTACACGACGGATGGTCTCAGTCGATCGACTTAGCCACTCGCGTTACGTGTTCAGGATGACCGCAGATCACCAAGTTATCTATACTCTGATCATGCTGGGGCACTACTGTCATGATGGTCCGCACCATCAGCAACTAGGCTCTGCTTTACCCACACAGTGGTGAAGAGCATGGATGGCTGTTCTTCATGTGCTGTCTTCTAAATTGTGAGCACGAAGACGCGTACTCGACGTATTCACGCCGTGGGCTGAAAGACTGAACTGTGACTGGTGGTTCAATTCCTGACCAACGGCTACAAAAGAAACGTTCTGGAAGACCTTCCAACACTCCTTGAACCACGCCAAGAAGCATTCCAGCAGCAGCAAGACAAATTGGCGATCGTCTCCGTGACAGAAGACTCTATTGGCGAGGTCTAAGGCGTACTATCGGGCGACACATATTAACAGCATTGATGTCTCATTATTAGCATTACATTGCACGACAACAGCAGTATACAAGGATGACGACACGGACGTGATTCCCAGCTTCACGATTATTATACATATTAGACCTACATACCTAGCTGAAGTTCTAAATTGACCATGCCAAGTACCACAATCCTGCTCTATCGCGACCTTAGCTCGGCCAACTACTGAGGCAGGAGAGACACTCCTCTTCGCGAGCAAAAGGTCAAAGAAAGCCAACAGCCGCCGATGAGCTCTACGCCATGATCTTCTAGCTGCCAGTGTAGTCGGCGCCTGTGATGGTGCCAGTGATCACGACGACCGATGGTGTGCTGCTTGGTGTGGGTGCGGTGATGAGCGTAGCGCCATTGATTGGCAAGATACTCAAGGCGGCGCTTGTGACCACGATTATGGAGGTCGTATCATTCGAAATCGTCGTCACGGCCGTGCTATCAGGACTAGAAATGGTGATGGTGGCATTCTGTGATGGGGCCGTGATGAATGTGCCGCCGTGAAAAGGTAAGATCGAGATAGAACCTGTACTGCTAGTGGTAGACGCCTGAACAGACGTATTTGTTGTTTGTGGCAAGGAGGAGGTCACATTGGCGGTGTCGGCGGATTGTGGGTAATACACCAAGAACTTTGGATCATCTGGCTGATCGTTGAAGATCGTTCCATCAAGACCGTCCTGGCAGAGTTGGCAATCACCGCTATTCCATACAGCGGCGAAGCAAACCGGATCTGCATCGCAGTACTCCAAACACTCGAATTGCGATGTCCCGTGCTCGCGGTGGATTATGGTCTCACATATCGGTACTTCCTGGCAGGAAACCGTGTATGTCACATTTAGCCAGTCCACCACAGAAACACCGTCACATAATGGGCAACGAGCCTCGGAGCTGTCGCACGAAAGGGTGGTTGATGCAGCAAGGGAAGTCGTAGTCGACGGCACTACAGCTGGAGTGGCTGTAGAGCTCGACACTGGAACATAGCTGTTAGTGGTTGGAAAAGCACTCGCTGCCGTCGCCGGAGTGTACGACTTAGTCGCTACCGGCAGGAATCCAGTATAGCCTGGCATTTGTTCCGGAAATACATCTGGGCCGTTCGCAAGCTCGCAGTTCCTATTGGCGTAGTAAGTCGTCCCTTGACACCAGGAAAAGCGGTCGCACTCGGCAAGACATCCTTGTGGAGAAAGCCACTCCTGTATGCTGTACTGGTTCTCTGAAAAGATCTGGCTGTTGCAGAAGACTTTGTGGTTCTTGCCGGTTGCATCAGTCACTTGCTCTCCTTCGCAGGCGGGGCAGCTGATGTTCGCCGATTGGCATTGACTGGTAGGTTGAGTTGAGGCTGGAACCGTAGCACTTGGAGCTAATGGTGATATAGAAGACGACACATTGAAGTACGATGGCGGAGTCCCAGTACCGGACAGTGCTGCTGAGCTTTCGGTCGACGCTGACACGGCAGTCGCCACTACCTGAGGAGTGGCGGGAGCCAGCGCCACAAGGACGTAAGCTCTCGAGCCAACATCATCTACAAGACTCACGGCCGTCCTGTTGCTGACGGCAATGCAACTGCCGTTCGAGGCCACGGAAACCCCACCACACTGAGGCCACTCGTCGCAAGCTTCAAGACAATCTGGTGCTCCCGTGACTGCCAGGCCGTCAGACTCGACCACCCATTCATCAGAACCTTGAACACGGCTACCACAGTTCAGGGTATAGCTTGATGCGCCAGAGGAAGTGAAGGCACAGCCATTGCAGGTCGATTTAGTTCCACAAGCATCATAGATGCAAGTATGCTTCGACTCCCAGCGTTGTGAGGCAAGACCCCGACGACCCAAAGCTGCGCGTTTGTTGATGACCGTGGTGGTGGTGGCAAGTCGTACCGGCAGGAGCCCGGTGAAGAACAGGGTGGAGAGCATCGTTTTATCTGATGCTTTAACTGTTATGTGAGGACTGTGAGAGGACACTGTTGCTGACGAAAGAACAGCTTCTTGAGTAAGGCGTGTCACTGACGTTTCAACTCAGATTGAGGAATGCGGCTTTGTGAGACCAGGCGAAACCTGACATCAGTCTGCAGCGATGCACACTTTGCAAACACTGCTTGCTGTCAATGCCAAAGATCTCGTATACGGGAAAGTGCATGCTATTTGCGTTGATTGTTACTTGCCAGTCACAACTGTCGGATGCGGCAGGTGATGAAGAGTGCCTTCCATTGGCACTTTGCTTCTTCTGACTGTATTCTGGCAAACTCTGCAAGTACGACGTGATAACGTACCAGACTCCATACCTCCTACCTACCGGGACAGTACTGGGCCCATGATTCGATACAAGGGCGGATGCTGAGACAAGTTCCATGGGCGTGGCGGTCCATTCAGACATGGAATCTTCACACAAGACAGCACCTCCAGGTCATATATATCATTAAAGAGCAGAAGAGCGAGAAGGTACGTTAAGCAGTCGCATATCAGACAGTAGAAGTCTTGTGACTCGTGGAGCTTGCGGCGAAGTAGGTTGGGTGTAGACTCTCGTTCACCGTACCGCCGCCTCCACCAGACGTAAACGATGCAAGCTCAAAGGTTATTATGCAAGACCTCGGCCGAACTGTTCGGGACGCTGCAACCCGTCTGCAACGCCACTGACGGTCTCGAATTTTTGGTTGCGACACAGTATCGTTCAGCATGCGGAATTACCTTATGCATCGATCGTTCGTTCGGGCGTGCAGTCGACCAGCACTCCAGCTCCAAAGCACCATACGCAAGAAGGACACGAACGAAAGCGGCCAGCAATGCGAGAGTCTGCGAGCTTTGCGAAGTCTGCATTCATCATCCTAATCGGGTACGTAGCGAGCCGAGTAGTTCTATGCAGCACATGAATATCCGGCTGTCATGCCATCCGTTCGCCTCATGCCCTCGCAGTAGGCACGTTGTAGGCTGCTTCTCTCCTACAATTACTTCTCGGCACGTAGGTCTGCTGTCTCTCCTTCTTCATCATCACCGACATTTCGCTTCTTGCATCGCTGTTCGGAGCGTGGTAGTACTGACACTCGGAAACTGAATTGGCTTGGATCACGATCACCGGAACATCACCATAGGCCTATTGGAACATAGCTGACTCCGTCGAGACTACGACCGGACGGAAGAAGTGCGGCTGCTTTGGAGCATAGTTGTAGTGCGCCTCTTGGACAGCGCCAGTCTCCTACCTCACCAGCCCTTCGCCCACCATGACCCACGCATCGGAAAGTGAAAAGCAGATCTCGGAGAGTTCGAGCAACGACGATGGATCAAGGTCAAGAGACCAGCTCGATGTGGCGGACATGGAGAAGACTATGCTAGGCCAGACACCCTTCCCAACACAATTACCAGTAGAGCCTGCGCCGCCTTTACAACGACTCGACTCCAAGCCGGCCAAGCAAAAGGCTGCTCAGGTAGCAGAGGAGAAAGAGCAAGATCCGCTAGCGCATCTACCAGAATATGAGGCGGCCATCATACGGAGACAGCTCGAGATACCGCCAGTCAAGCTCACGTACTTCAGCTTGTACCGCTACGCTACACGGAACGATCTGATCATTATGACTGTCAGCGGTATTGCTGCCATCGTAGGCGGTGCTGCCATGCCACTCATGACCATCATCTTCGGCTCTCTCGCTGGCACATTCCAAGGCTTCTTCCATGGAGGTAGTAGCGCTAGTTCTTTCTCTGGTGTTGTTAACCATCTAGTCCTATACTTCGTCTATCTGGCCATTGCAGAATTTGTGACCATATACACAGCCACGGTTGGCTTCATATATGTTGGCGAGCATATTTCGGCCAAGATCCGCGAGCAGTACCTTGCTAGTATATTACGACAGAACATTGGATATTTCGATAAGCTTGGAGCCGGTGAGATTACGACCAGGATTACTGCCGACACAAATCTTGTCCAGGATGGCATTTCAGAGAAGGTTGGCTTGACTTTGACTGCCGTGGCCACGTTCATAACTGCATATGTCATCGGATACATCAAGTATTGGAAGCTCACACTCATTTTGACCTCGAGCATCGTGGCGATTTTCCTTACCATGGGTGGGCTTGGACGCTCCATCGTCAAATACAACAAGCGATCTCTTGCATCGTATGCTGAAGGTGGTACGGTCGCGGAGGAAGTCATCAGCTCGATCCGCAACGCTACTGCTTTCGGGACACAGGACAAGCTCGCGCGCGAGTACGACGTCCACCTTGCCGAGGCTGAGAAGTCGGGTTACAAGATGAAGGCAATCACTGGCTCTATGATCGGCTTCCTGATGTGCTACGTCTATCTGACATATGCCTTGTCGTTCTGGCAAGGAAGCAGATATCTGGTTGCTGGCAAGATGACGCTTTCGGATGTTCTCACCATCCTTCTCTCTATCATGATAGGCTCGTTCGCCCTTGGCAACGTAGCTCCGAATGTGCAGGCCTTTACCACAGCTGTCGCTGCTGCGAACAAGATCTACGCGACGATCGACCGCAAGTCTCCACTAGACCCCGAGTCCGAGGAGGGCACTCAGCTCAAAGACGTCCAAGGCTCGATCGAGCTGCGCAACATCAGACATATCTATCCTTCTCGTCCGGAAGTCGTGGTGATGGAGGAGGTGAATCTCCTTGTACCCGCGGGCAAGACGACCGCACTGGTTGGCGCTTCGGGCTCTGGAAAGTCCACTATCGTGGGTCTGGTTGAACGATTCTACGACCCCGTTGGTGGAGACGTTCTGTTGGATGGTCACAACATCCAGAGTCTCAATCTGCGATGGCTTCGCCAGAATGTAAGCCTGGTGTCTCAGGAGCCTACTCTGTTCGCTACTACCATTTTTGGCAACATCAAGCATGGCTTGATTGGCACTGAGCATGAACATTTGGCTCACGACCAGGTCAGGAAGCTGGTTGAAGATGCCGCACAGCAGGCTAATGCTCATGACTTCATTGCTCAATTGCCGGAAGGCTACGAGACCAATGTCGGCGAACGTGGATTCCTTTTATCCGGTGGGCAGAAGCAGCGTATTGCTATCGCTAGAGCAATGGTCAGCGATCCCAAGATTCTTCTGCTGGATGAGGCAACATCAGCCCTCGATACGAAGAGCGAGGGTGTGGTACAAGCTGCGCTGGACAAGGCTGCTCAGGGTCGGACGACTATTGTCATCGCCCATCGTCTCAGCACCATCAAGCACGCAGACAACATTGTTGTTATGTCGCAGGGTCGCATCATCGAGCAAGGGACGCATGACGCTCTGCTCGAGCGCCGAGCAGCATATTACAATCTCGTGGAAGCACAACGCATTGCAGCGCAGACACAAGCCAAGGACGAAGAAGAAGTACCCATTCTCGATGAGAAGGACGGCAACCTGACTGCACGCACGCCAGCTACTGAAGAGGCTGAATTCGAGTACGAAGCGGATTCGAATGATCTCGAGCTCGGTCGCACTAGAACTCAGCAATCAGCATCCAGTAAGGTGCTAGCCGGCAAGGAGAAGTCGAATGAGGCAAAGTATACTCTGTGGCAGCTCATCCTGCTGGTTGCATCTTTCAACAAGAAAGAATGGGTATACATGCTCATCGGCCTATTTTCCAGCATCATCAACGGTGCCGGTAATCCAGTCCAATCGGTCTTCTTCGCCAAGGCCATCACAGCTCTTGCTCTACCAGTACCGCAATACGCTGCTGAGCTTCGATCACAAGTCAACTTCTGGAGCTGGATGTATTTTATGCTGGCTATTGTACAGGTTATCTTCTTCCTTACTCAGGGTTTCGCTTTTGCATACTGCTCTGAAAGACTGGTTCATCGTACCCGCGACCAGAGTTTCCGGACCATGCTGCGGCAGGATATCCAGTTCTTCGACCGCGAGGAGAATACTGCTGGTGCTTTGACGTCTTTCCTCAGTACTGAGACGACACATTTGGCTGGTATGAGTGGTGTTACTCTCGGAACACTACTACAAGTCATTACTACTCTAGTCGTCTGCTTCGTCATCTCTCTTGCCGTTGGATGGAAGCTGGCTCTGGTTTGCATAGCTACTGTGCCCATTGTGCTGGGCTGTGGCTTCTTCCGCTTCTGGATGCTCGCCCGCTTCCAGCAGCGTGCCAAGAAAGCTTACGAGAAGAGTGCCTCGTATGCTTGCGAGGCCACCAGTGCCATCAGGACTGTTGCTAGCTTGACCAGGGAGATTGATGTGTGGCAGAACTACCACGACCAGCTTGTCGATCAGCAAGCCAGGTCGTTGATCAGCATCTTGCAATCAAGCGGTCTCTATGCCGCTAGCCAGAGTTTTATGTTCCTCTGTATTGCCCTTGGATTCTGGTATGGCGGCACATTGATTGCGCGTGGCGAGTACAGTAAGCGATCCCTCCAACCTCGGACACTTGACATTAACAAGCTAATGTTATCTTGTAGACATGTTCCAATTCTTCCTCTGCTTCTCTGCGGTCATCTTCGGCTCACAATCGGCGGGTACAATCTTCTCCTTTGCGCCGGACATGGGCAAGGCCAAGCACGCTGCCGCCGAACTCAAGACTCTGTTCGATCTCAAGCCTGAAATTGACAGCTGGAGCCCTGATGGCGAGGAGCTTTCGACTATGGAAGGTGCGATTGAGTTCCGTGACGTGCATTTCCGGTATCCTACGAGACCAGAGCAGCCTGTGCTCCGTGGCCTCAACCTGACTGTCAAGCCTGGACAGTATGTTGCTCTTGTCGGTGCTTCAGGATGTGGTAAGAGCACGACTATTGCCATGCTGGAGCGCTTCTACGACCCCCTGGTTGGTGGCATCTATGTCGATGGCAAGGAGATCAGCAGTCTCAACATCAACAATTACAGGAACTTCTTGGCACTCGTGTCGCAAGAGCCTACCTTGTACCAAGGTACTATTAGAGACAACATCTTACTTGGTGCGGACAAGGCACCCGAGGACGTACCGGAAGAGGCCATTGTTCAAGCCTGCAAAGACGCCAATATCTACGACTTCATCCTTTCACTTCCTGATGCATTCAACACCATCGTAGGAAGCAAGGGTAGCATGTTGTCAGGTGGTCAGAAACAACGAGTAGCCATCGCCCGAGCTCTGCTTCGCGACCCAAAGATCCTGTTACTCGATGAAGCAACCAGTGCGCTGGACTCGGAATCTGAGAAGGTGGTGCAAGCGGCTCTCGATGCCGCCGCCAAAGGCCGCACCACGATCGCCGTGGCGCATAGATTGTCTACCATCCAGAAAGCCGATATGATATACGTGTTCGACCAAGGCAAGATCGTGGAGAACGGAACACATAATGAGCTTATTGCGAGAGGCGGACGGTACTTTGAGCTTGTCAACTTGCAGAGCTTGGGTAAGAATCAGTAGCTTGTGATGTGCTTTTTTGAACGGCGATTGAGCAAGGCGTTTGGGCAGACGATCGCATCAAGGATCTGTTTGGCTGTGTTGCACCTAGACGGCCTACATACATTTTCCATTGACTCGTTACTTCGTACGTTCGTCTTGCACAGACTCATAGTGCCACGACATTTACAGCCAATATCTGTTCCCGCTGCCACCGAAACCAAAGATCCGTCCGCCTAAAAGCGTTGGAGGTGTTTACCACGCAGCGACAGGCACTGAGCTGCAGACTGTCCATAAACTACGCAGCTGGCATTACATGACGGGCTTGACGGGGCGTATGCAGAGACAAGGCGCCCCAAACCACTCTTCGCTTTCCGTGCCGCAGGAGTTGCATGTGTCGACTCGATATTCATTGTGGTTGAGAAGAGACTTTTCAGAATCATACCAATACGTGCTTCGAGAAAAGCGTTATTCGTGTCGATGCTGGCTTCTTTCGTGGACTCCAAGATGAGGATCACGTCTTAATGGTGGCCTTGATCGAGTGTTTCGATGACTTTTTTGCTGGTCGGTGCGACTTCATGCTTTCGTGCCTGTGGTCGTCTAACGATCCCGGACCAGTCGCCGCTCGCGTGCAATCGTCACAACATAGCATTAAGTCGTTGCTGCAAGTATCCCACAGTCCCTCGTATTGTAGCACCATCATGCGGAGAGAGTGGACGTCTAGCAGTGTCGTTGACATCGTTCCGGGTCCGGGAAGGTCGAAGATTAAATATCGATCGAGATCTCCCTCTTTCTAACTGCTGTCTTGACGTGATAGATATGACGAAGCATAGAGGAGCAACATCATCCATGTTCACATTGCTGCCTATCTGTATACCGATTTCATCCGCGGACCTCGAAGCTGCGCGCGGAAAGTCCGAGGACCATCGGCCGAGAATCCACGGCCATAACGAGAGATCCTTCCGCTCGCCGACCACTTTGGGGTTTGCTTGCGATTCGTCGAGGCAGGGTGGGATGGATAGGCATCAAGTTTGCTGACGAGTGCTGAGGGCTAAGCAGCTGACCATTCCGGTGCCGACCCGCAGCAAGTGATTCATCTACCTCATACCATAGATGTACGCGGTGCTCGAAAGATGTTGTTACACCTTCGGCCTAAGTGTCTACTGTTCACTTGACACAGTGTACTCTGGGTAATACCCTTTCATGCCAAGCACTAGCCATCCCGCCCAATAATAAGTGCCCATGACCGCCGTCGAGATCAGGTAATATGATCGAAGTTGGAGGTCGCGGGCCCATTGAGGAGGGTGATTCCCGCCCGCAGGTTGTTGTGTCCACAACCAGGTCAATGGGATGCGTCCATGGTATTCGTGAAAGTCGTACTCGTATTTCATCGACTGCACTTGCACCCCGAGAAGGGCGGAGAGCAAGGTCTCTCGAACACTTGGCAGCCGTCGCAGTCCATAGAAGATCAACTCCAGCCAGAATGGAGTGCTTGACAGCTGAGGATAGAGATCTCGATCGAGAGTGGCGCTGCAAATCTGCGGCATCATGAAACTCATCAGAGTTGCCCATTTTCTTGGACCAGAGCGTCGACTTGCGTTGCGATACATGTTGCTGTCCAGCATTCTCATTTCCCAGCTCCAGTCCTCGGCGCAAGCGCAGGGTGTTGCAGTTCTCGGTTTCGCTGAAGAACAGATGACCATCTCATCCGATCTAAAATTCACTACCCTCCCAGGGTTGATCAGAGTATCGGAGCTCCCGATGCTTCGGGCTCGGTGGACTCGTACGTGCCCTGC
This sequence comes from Recurvomyces mirabilis, assembly GCF_035927965.1. Classification (NCBI taxonomy): domain Eukaryota; kingdom Fungi; phylum Ascomycota; class Dothideomycetes; order Mycosphaerellales; family Teratosphaeriaceae; genus Recurvomyces; species Recurvomyces mirabilis. The sequence goes on along the minus strand of NW_027041950.1, from coordinate 31,392 downwards.
GATACACCTTACGCTGGTGCAGCCTGGCGAGTCAGTGGTATGCCAGTGTAGAGGTATTCGCCATTGACTTCCCTCAGGGACTTTGATGAGAACAGTGTTGTGGTCGTCCAGAAATTCGAATGTACCACTCTCTGGGTCTGGGAGACCGAGTGTACTGAGCTGTTTGGTAACCGTCCGATTCATACTTCTGGCTTGAGTGAAGAAAATGTCAAGTCAGATTCATATGGGAATGAGCACATATACCGTACTGCAACGTCTGTTAGCTTCGCTCCTGCTGCCGTCGGCGCCTAGCTATGCCTTTGTGTTTCAGTGAACAGACCTATGTCGCCAAGGGCGCCTGCCCTTCTATCTTCGTCTTGGGCGTGAGTGCGTTGTAGTTGGTTTCTACCAACGAGGGATGTTTTATTGTTTACAAAACCAGCAAAGAAACGGGATGCGAAGTGATGATCAAACATGATTCGTAACCTTTTGATTTTGTATCTAGGAGCATCTACCGTATCGTGGATATAAATTAAGGCATACATGTCAGCCCCTCATCTGGTCACTCGATACGCTTCCAATCATCTCGTTACATTGCACATTACCACACCCGCCCTACGACCTCTTGACCATGCCCATGCCAGCGGGGAGTGCCTGAGCAACGGCATCGCGTCTCGCCGATCCAGAGCAGCCTGCTGGCGTGAAGATACCAAGATCGTACAACCAAGCACCAGAGTTGAACTCGGAGTAGATCGTCTGGATGAGGAAGGGCTGAGCAGATTGCCATCCATTGAAGCTGGTCTCAAGGACGATGATACCGGTGACTTGCTCTTGCACGGCTGGTGGTGGAGGAATTGGGCCGGGGTTGGGCATCGGTCCGCGCCATCTGACGGTCACAGTATCGCAGTTGTGCCAGACATTGAGGATGTTGAAGGTGATGTTTGGCTGACCGCCCTGACCTGCCTCGAATGTAGCGAGGGAAGTGAAAGTGGGGGACCCCAAAGCGATATAAGGAGCCGGCCCTGGGGAAGAGCTGGGGCATCCACCGTCGATGAGCTCGATGACAGAGTCAGAGAAGTCCTGGACGTCCGTTGTGAGGACGGCGTTGGCGAGGTCGTTGGTGTAGGCCGAGATCAAGCCCTTGAAGTTGTTGGCGACTTGTTGGGCTTGGGCATCGTTCATGCACTCGCCTGAGCCGCCGTTGAAGCCCCATCCGTTCCAGCCTCCCCAGCCGAAGTGTCCCCAAGGTGCGGCAGCGGCACCGAGGGTGAATGTCGCAACGGTGGCGATGGTGGAGGTGTACATCTTGAGTCAGGTAGGCTGTCGGCTTATTGGTTGGAGAAGTTGGTAGTGATCGTGTGGAAGTGTCAGTTGGAAAGGTACCAAAATACAAATCGATCGTCGGGGCCAGAGGAGTAGCATCTTATAGCAAGGCTGCCCGCTCGTCGAGCTTCTGCTGCTGCTCGACCTAAATTTGGCAGCAGTATCTACGTAAGGCTAGAAGCATGTTCCTGCCCTACTAGCCCAATATCGATCCCGTCAGGCGAGCGAAGGGCAACGCTACAGCTAGCACCGGCCGTTCCATGCATGACGATCGCCACTGAGGTACGGTAGCAGACCAATGATGCTAGGCCGATGAAGGGCTGAAGCAAGATTGGCATAAGCGTAAGAATGACCCGAGTGCGGTGTTGCTCTCGTGGAATGTCCGGGCGTAGCTGACACCTGACAGTGAGACGTCGTATTGGTCCCTGGGTACGATGCCTGGGTGGGGTCATGCCGCCGCTGAGGTAAGATCTCTCTTTCAACTCATGAACATGCTTCCGCTAAGCCAGTCAGTACAGGCTCGTAGATGGCGATCGACGAGACTGTTGCGCTTGCTACAAAGCTCTGTAGGGCAGACTATTGTTCACTGGTGGCGGCGTGGCGTGCATCGTCAAGCTGCAAGCCTGGTAGTCAGATCTGTCTGAAGTGCTTTAGCGTGTGGAGAGAGGCGTGTGGAGGTCACCGTCGATGGGTGGGTGAGTGGGTACTGCGAACGGCTGGAGCGACGTCTCAGCCCCAGCTCGCGTGAGGGCGACCGAGTTCGGCATGGCGTGGGAATCATCGATGCCTGCTACGGTGTAGACTGTGCCGTGTTCCAGACTAGTGCGGGCAGACTAAAAGGCAAAAGAGAGAAACCCAGTCATTTTCTGACAGGTTGACGTTCAGAGGCACATAAGCTTCGTATGATGGTGTCAGAGGCCATTTCGTAATTGGCTGAACCTTTTATACCTTCCTTCAGGTATTCTCTACACAGCCCTAGCCTGGCAAATCGATGTGCCGTATTCAGTCGCTTTGCCGCAACAAGGTTTTGCTAGAAGCTCATTCGCTGTGTCTGAGCGACCATGGTCGATATGCGTGCCGCAAGCGAGGTAGCGTAGATCTGGAAGCCAAGACCTTTCGAATGCGCTCTCGAGACATTTGCACGAGGCTTGACAGCACGCTGTCTCAGATCCCAAAGACCAACAAGAACGGGCTCATGAAGACTTACCTCAGACGCGCGAGAGAGATGGCGAGAATGTGCGTATGCGATGGTGAATTGCTCCAGGCGGAGAAATATGAGAGTGAGCAGAGAAGAGGGAAAATCGTTGCAGCGAGCCTTCGACAGCAGTCACGTGGTGACCCGGGTGACTAAGCACAGGACGTCATACTGCATAATCGATAGCTAGAGCTTTAGGTACACGCGGTGAAGGTATCCAGCACAATCATTAATCAGCTCATACAATTTAGCACAGAGTAGTATGTCCTACTACTTCGAGCAAGACAACATGGACTTGGGAATGTATCAACGCGGCATGATGGCCAGAAGTGGTCGTCCACGCCGCTTCGATGAGTACTATCGCTGTTACCCAGTCGCCATGATGCCTGGACCAGAACGTGATGTGGCCAACCACGGCGGCAAGATCTTCTTACCAGCATCGGCGCTCGACAAGCTCACCCAACTACACATCACCTACCCCATGCTCTTCGAGCTCACCAATGGCAACAAGGGCAAGAGCACGCACGCCGGTGTCCTTGAATTTACTGCAGAAGAGGGAAGATGTTACTTGCCATACTGGCTCATGCAGACCCTTCTCCTCGAACCTGGCGACTTACTACAAACCAAAAGCACGGATCTCCCACCCGGCCAGTTCATCAAGCTCCAACCACAAAACACATACTTCCTCGACATCTCCGATCCCAGAGCCGTGCTCGAGACCGCCTTCCGCAACTTCTCCTGCCTGACGCTTGGCGATACCTTCACCTTCTCCTACAATGATACCGTCTACGAGATCGCTGTGCTGGAAGTGAAGCCTGATGGTGAGAAGCATGCGATCAGTGTACAAGAGACGGATCTCGAGGTCGACTTTGCGCCACCAGTAGGCTATCAAGAGCCGCAGAAGACGAGCGGGACGAGTACACCGCGGAGTATTGGGTCAACGATGGCGGGTAAAGGTGGGATGATGCATGCGGAAGGCACGATGGCTCAAGCGATCAACTACTCTGCAATTGCTCCTGCCACAACTGCAGCAGGCGCAGACAAGCGCTCAACAGCCTTCTCAGGCTCAGGCAACCGTCTCGTGGCAAAGAAGGGCAAGGCTAGCACAGTCGGATCAACACCAGCATCAAGTATACCAGGCACACCAAAGCCAGAGCAAGGCATAAGTATTCCCACATCATCACTCCCCAAAACAACGAAAAGACGCGATGGACCACAGCCGCTTCGCCTGGGACCCGGCAAACTATTCTTCGGATACGAGATCAAGCCGCTGAAGAACAAGGAGGCGCAGGCTGAAGCCGAGGCGGAGCAAAAGGAGAAGCAACATTTCCAGGGTGAAGGCCAGACCTTGCGGAAGAAGAAGGATACGAAGTAGATTTTGCTCGAGATTGCGGAAATAGGCGATGTATGATCTATCAGGGATAAGCGAGGAGTTGGTGGCGTGTTACTAGACAGCTTAGACATGGGGAAGTGGCGAAGGACGACGGTCGAACTATGTGAAACGCCAACCATACCTTGTCGATAGCCCTGTCGGAGCTCTACAGCAAGTATCTCAAAAGCTACTTGCTTGACATCGCCTCACGTCTCAGTCGCTTGACCTCGTTGTTAAGACAATGTAATGACTATAGAAACCGCGTTTTATGACGGTTTGAAGATTTGCTCGGAATAGTGCCTCGGCTACCTCTGGCTCAATGTCAAAGTGATAAGGCCATTCTATAGTATGAATCACTGCGTTAAAGCACGCCCAATGTATAACCCCTGAAGCCCGCGACGTCGTCATGTTCGTGCCTCCCTGACGCACAATCACGTCGTCGTGCTTTTGACCGTCCCCTCAAGCCCGAAAAATCTACCTCTGAGACGCATTACCGGTCCAAGAACCAGGCATCATAGAGTGAAGCATGCTCGGCTGCTTGACCGGAGCCTGAAACTTCGGCCCACCATATGCACCACCCGCTGACCGCATCTCACGCAAGATATCTGCCTCGTCCCTTGCGTCGATGACCTCTTGACACTTCTCCTCAAGTGCTCTGTTCGCCTTGGTAGTCTGCTCGGCGAAGTTCGTGAAGGTGGAGTCCACGTGCTGGCGCAAATGACTGAGCTCGTGGCGCAATACCTGGATGGTCTGATCTTGCTCGTTGACTCGGGTGGCGAGGTCACGGAGAAGACCTGTGACGGAAGCCTGGCCGTTGAGCTTTTGGGTCAGGCTTTGTGCCATGTTTGTGATGTTGGCGGTGGCGGAGATGTCGATGTATTGAGGTGGGTGGGAGATCGAAGCTGACTGTTGCTGATATGCTCTTGCCTGTGCATAGGGTGAAGCGACAGGGGTTGGCGGTAGGCTCGGAGTGTATGCTGCTGGGTTGGTCGGTGTCGTCATACGCTTGGTTTTCTTCTTCTTCGCCACTGGAGCTTGTGTGTTGACATTCGTGAGGTCGATGGCGTATTGCCTATGATCGCTGCTCGGCTTGGGAGTGGATGGTAAGCGAAAGGTGGGTGTGCTCGTGTTGGTCGGGTCGAACTCGTACGATCTCTTGCGGCTGCTTGGCTGGGAAGAGGAAGGCACTTGAAGGGCAGGCTCGCTTGGGCCGAGTGAGGTCTTGATGGGATACTGCTGTTGCTGGCGATCCCTGTTAGTAAGTTGGAAACCTTCGGGTAGCCACGAGGAGAAGTTGCCCGTAGAGTTGATGTGACTAGCGAACTGTGGGTATTGTTGCCGCTGTAGCTGACTCAATTTTGCTGTTTTCTCCACATCCGAGTCGATCATAGCGAAGTCATCGTCGGGCTGGCCTGGTGACGCCAATTGGCCGTGGAAAGGGTCTTCCAGGAACAGCGGATCGTTTGCAAAAGTGCTTGCTTCGTAGGGTGCAAGTGGCTGTAGGCCATACTCTTGAGAGGTGAGATCGACAGTCTCCATTCTCCTGTGAGTGTTGTAGTAGAGGTCGATGGCCACCGTAGGAAGAATTCGAGCCTACTTATATGGAGGTATCACTTGCCGAATGCGGTCATATGACCTGCGATGAATCATGCGGCTCTAGCTCCAACAAGTGATGTGAAGTCGGATTTGGGTTCAGCCATTGTTACCGCCCATGCCTTTAGCAGAGCCCACACCATGGCATTGGGACAAATTCGTTTTCATGCCCATTCCGAGGCTCACACCGAGTGATATTGACGGTATCTGAGTTGTGAACCGGTTCACTCACCGTTCTTCTCAGTAGCTGCAACAGTACGCTTCAACACCACACAGAAGTTGTTCCGTCCAGCTCCGGGATTGACTTGAGTTTTCAAAAAATCTTGCTCCTTGACCACGGGCCCATCACGTCTCTGCCACAGGTAGTACACCAACTTCGCGGACAGCCTTCGCTGTAGTAGCACATAGCCTAGACTTGCCATCATGCACGTCAGACGCTCCTCGTTCATATATCGTGAGTTCGTGACACATGAAGCTGGTAGTACCAAGAATAGGGCAGGGAAGATGCCTTTCAATCGTTCAGGAAGCGTACGGGCGACAAGAAACTGGCAAGTACGCTTCAACATCTCGCCTCGTGCCTCGGAGTCCGGGACAAAGTTGAGCACAAGCGAGAGTGATATGACATCGAACATCTCGTGGTCATGAGTCGGCGATGGGCGCTGCATGAAATTTTGCTGAACAATGCCTTCAGCCTGCGAGTTCAAATCGATGCGCTGAATCTCGAAGAGTCCAGACTTCGAACAGGCATTACTCGTAGATAGCGCACCGACCTCCAGCAAGCGCACCTTCTTGCTGCTGGACGCCATATCCTTGGCCACAGGCTTCAGCCATTCCATGAGCACAGTCGAAGAGTCGCCACCACGATCGTTGGCTTGGCCTTGAATGCTGGCAAGCTGGTAGATTCTGAGGCCGCCGAGCTCCTCCATACGCTTCTTGAGCTCGTAGACCTCTGCATCGTTGCCCTTGGACTGTGCTAGGGCGAGTTTTCTGTTCAATTGATGATAGGTCCGGATCTGCTTTGCTGTCTGCTTGGAGGAAAGGCTCGTCTTTGGCTTTGCTGCTGTCGGTGGACGTCCGTTGGCAAGGCGAGCGCGCTTGGCTACGCCGTTCGTGATCTTCGACTCTGCCATTGTCCACTATGAACTCCTTCGTTCTGGTTATTGCTGATTGGTCGAAGGGGAAGTTTTTTTTCGATTGGCAGCCTCAGATATCACGACCACAGTTCAGCACCTCGACCTTGGGACACCATTGTGGACACCATCGCACACGCTTTCGAGCTGGCAAGACATCATGGCCGAGTCTGTAGGTGTCGATGATGTTGACTGCACTTTCTCTTATGTGAGATGTCTTGGCGTATGCTGCATTAGTGCCGGACGGACCCGCTTTGACAGAGCACACTCCGAAATTCTCCATACAGATTGTCGAAAAAGCCAGTGCATTGAAGCTGTACGATCAGACACGACCGCGATCATCCGACCACAATGGCACCGAAGGAGAGCACCAAGACGCCCAAGGGTATGTCAATAATGAGCGCAGTGATTTAGCGACGATACCATATTCAATACCAATCCCACCACACGAGCAACGACTAACCTCTTCACAGGCGCCAAAAAGTCAGGCAAGCCCTCTGCGAAAGCCAACGCAGCAGCAAAGGCAACCCTGCGCGGCGTAAGCACACCATCCGTTCCTTGAGGCGTGTCAGACCCCCCATCATTCTGACGGCCTGTTCTTCACACAACAGGTCAACTCGCACAAGGTCCGCAAAGTTCGCACGAACACCTCCTTCCACCAGCCCAAGACGCTCTCGCTCTCGCGCTCGCCCAAGTACCCCCGCAAGTCGGTACCCCACGTCCCTCGCCTCGATGCCGGCAAGGTCATCATTCACCCGCTCAACACTGAGAGTGCAATGAAGTTGATTGAGGAGAATAACACGCTGGTATTCATTGTGGATACCAAGGCGAACAAGAGGCAGATTAAGCAGGCGCTTAAGACGCTGTACGACGTTGAGACGATCAGGATCAACACCATGATCAGGTATGTGAGCATCGAGCGGCTGAAGGAAACATTCGCTAACAATACGAAGACCAGACGGTTCCAAGAAGGCTTTTGCCCGCCTTACACCTGATGTCGATGCGCTCGACATCGCCGCTACCAAGCTGGCCATTGTCTAAGCGTGCCGAGCATTGCATCCGTCTTTCGACACGGCGTTTGGGGGGCAGGGCAGAGTCGCACAAAACGCACTCCTGATGACGGTTCCGGCGCGGACTCGGAGTATTGCTTGAGAGTAGTGTACAGCTACTGTTACAGATTTATAGCCAGTCAACGTTCGAGGCTACCACTTGCCTCCCTAGCCTATCATACATCCCATCATACTCTTAGAACAACATCCTCTCAGAGTCCAGCCATCTACCATGCTATCTCTTACAATGTCCAGTATGCACAGGAGGCATTGATTACCCTTCGAGTGACGCCATGCCTCGAAATGCTGCACCATCGCCAGTGAAACAGCATGTCTACTGCATCGTCCTCATCTGCTCCAAATGCCTGATAACGACCATATTCGCATCCATGTATCTATCGACACAGTTCTGCACACAAGGCTGTTCGCTCCTATCCAATTGCCCGGCAGAGATTTTGCTGGTGATACATTTCCGGAAGCAGAGGTCGGTCAGGCTGTGGATGGTGGCTTGTATCTGTGCTTTCTGGTTTTCTTGCGTGACGAATGTGTTGAGCTCCTGCCTGCAAGTCAGATGTTAGACGAGGGTTCGTGTTGGGGAGCAGGCGCGCGGGTGGCGTACTTGTCTCTTGGTGAGAGGTTCTTGAGGCCTTCTGCTACTTCGGGGGAGATGGAGTCCATGTTGCTATATTGTGACTGATGGCTGTACTACACTTCTAGGCGCATTCTCCTTCTCGAGTCCTACACACGCGAACCATCATTCGAGAAACGAGAACGCACAGACCAATTGACGTTTTGCGGCGGGGCGCGTGGGAGCTGTTGAGTGAAGGAACTTTCGCTTCAACGCCAGAATCGACCACCACTCCCCAGCGTTTGTTTGCTACGCCACCCGCTGAGTGAGCACCAATACAGTCCAACTAAACCCGTGAGGAAAAGCCAATCTACCGCTGCGGCTTCTGCTCAGCGCCCTGCATACATCTGATCCCACCTGCTTGCTGCCGAGCCTGCGTTGTCGATCATTCGCCTCGTCAACATGAGCGCCATTCCGAACCGCCGTGGAGGTGGTGATATCGCTCCCGTGAGTCTATACTTGTGCTTCACTTACTTTGTGCTATGGTCATGCGAAGAAGCACTAACAGTGACGATATGCAGACCCCGCAGAACACACCGGTATGCGAATAACTAAATCTTGGATAGCCAGCTAGCTATGGACCACAATATTGATTAGATTGCAGGCCAACAACGCGCCCATCTCATCACGCGCGCAGGCACCCAACATCCCAGACATCAGCGAAGGTATGGACGAGTTCATCAGCACTCATTAGCGGAGGACGTGCACTAATTAAGAGTCGGTGAACAGAGGACTTCGATCGCGCGGCCGCTGCCTCTCTCTTCGCCCAAAACCCGAAGCTCGTGTCAATGATGCAAAACAAGCTCCAGGGCCTAGTTGGCCGCTCCTCAGGCTACGTCGAGTCCCTCCCAGCACCCGTGCGAAAACGCGTCGCCGGCTTGAAGGGTGTCCAGAAAGAGCACTCCAAGCTCGAGGCCGAGTTCCAGGAGGAGGTTCTTGCACTCGAGAAGAAGTTTTTCGCCAAGTTCACCCCACTATACGAGAAGCGTGCCAAGATCGTTAACGGCCAGTCCGAGCCTAGTGAAGAGGACGTCAAGGCCGGCGAGGAGGATGAGGAGGAGGATGAGGAGACCGAAGAGGCCAAGGCCGAGGCAGATAAGAAAGCTGAGGCAGACGGCACCACCAACCAGAAAGGTATCCCAGAATTCTGGCTCAGTGCGATGAAGAACTCTGCGCTTGCCGAGACCATCACAGACCGCGATGAGGAGGCGCTCAAGCACCTCACCGATGTTCGCATGGAGTACCTCGACCGCCCAGGCTTCCGCCTAATCTTTGAGTTCGCCGAGAACGAGTTCTTCAGTAACAAGACCATGTCAAAGACCTACTTTTATCAAGAAGAGAACGGCTATGGTGGCGACTTCATCTACGACCATGCGGAAGGTGACAAGATCGAGTGGAAGTCTGGCAAGGATTTGACAGTCAAGGTTGAGAGTAAGAAGCAGAGGAATAAGAGTATGTGGCATGACCATCACTTTTCTGTGGAGCTCATTACTGACACCTTGTAGACACCAAGCAGACCCGCATTGTGAAGAAGACCATCCCCACACCATCATTCTTCGACTTTTTCAACCCTGCCAAGCCACCGGGTGATGATGACGAGGACATCGACGAGGATCTCGAGGCCAAGCTGGAGCTCGACTACCAACTGGGCGAGGATATCAAGGAGAAGCTCATCCCTCGCGCGATTGACTGGTTCACTGGCGAGGCTCTACAGTACGAGCAGGGTATGGATGACTTCGATGAGGATGAGTTTGAGGACGAAGATGACGAAGATGAAGATGATGAGGAGAGGGATGAGGACGACGAGGAAGATGAGGATGATGAGGTGAGTGTTCTATGACTTTTGGATTGTTGAGAAGATCTGTTCTTTACTGACTATGCAGTAGGAGGATGGCTCAAAGCCTAAGCAGGAGACTGCTGAGTGCAAGCAGAGCTAGATTGCTCGCATCAGCAGAGAGCCCGGCAATGTTTGCTTGCCATACGACTGAGAGTCGCAGCGTTGTGCTCGTGCAATGGTCACAGCATTTGGAGTCTCCCGATAAGAAAGACTACCTTCCTGTGACGAAGACTGGTCATACAACGAGGTCAGATGGGCGCGAAGCCGCCTGCAAAGCATGATTGTACATTCTACAACACGACAACTGCTACAAGCCAACACAGTCCCTCCTTTCATCATGCGATGCTTGACCTCATCCCACGCTCCTTGCATGATTTTTTCGGACAGGGCCAACAGGAGTAAGCTGGCGGATATTTGAGCGCGAGGTACAGGCACTGTTTTAGGCGTTGCTCTACGAAAACTTTACACGAGGGCGATTATAATGCCCCACCAACTAATGTTACAATCCACATGGCTATTCTCACATGCAACCCCACTCTCCTCTCCGTCTTCGCGTAGTCGTCCCTCGTCATCGTGGTCGTGTACTCCTGCAGCCACTTCACCTCGGCTCCAAGCCTCTTCTGCAGATCCGGATTACTCGTCACGATAAGCGTGTTGGCTTCTAGATCTAGCGAATAGCTGCGTTTCGTGTAATTTGAGCTCCCTACGAGGCTGATACTTGGGTTCTGCTGTCCTGGTAGAGTGATCCAGATCCCTTTGGCATGGTATGTCCAGCCGCCGGGAGTATTGACTGTGCCCTTTCGCCATTCTTTGACCGCGATCTGTTGGCTCCATCCTGCTTGGTTCACGGCGTCGAGGAAGCGGCGGGAGAGGAGAGTGTAAGCTGCTGGTAGCATGCCGCTGACACCTTTGCTACCGTAGAAGCCGTTGGCCCATGGTGAGGCGGCGACGACTGTTGCTGAGGAAGGTGAGGAGTTGAGAAGGAGTTGGCGGACTTCGGGCGTCATGTTGAAGTAGCCGGCTGTGAAGGTCCATTTTGAGCCTGCGAGTTCGGGTGTGCCCAGCTTTCGGAGGATGGTGGTGAGTGCGGGAAGCTCTGTCGAAGTGTCCGGCTTGAGTAGAGGCGTCAGTTGAAGCAGTGGATAGACGTGAGTGTCGCTCGGTTTCTCGGTCTTTGTGGACGAGGCAATCGGCCGCGTCAGTGGCGCTAGTGCTTGTGTAGCCGCTTTGACATAACCGTTTGGATCTTCTAGCGGAGCGGGCTGGATATTTGTGGTTGGCCAGTCCATTGTGAAGCCATTGCCTTCGCTCGTAGGAAGGACGCGATAGCTCATGTCCGAGACTGTGCGGTAGACACGGTAGAAAAAGTCTGTGACGTCCTTCGATTTGAAGACATGATATCGATCTTGACGGTTGGTGAAATAGTCGTCAGATAGATTGGCCCCAGACATGATTATCTCGTCGTCGACGCCGTAGAGCTTCATATGCTGGAGTCCCCATCCTTCGTTGATCCTCTTTGGAATCATCGATTTGCGTAGACCAGTCAAGTTCGGCGTGTGATATAGTCGTATCTCGACACGCTCTGAGCCAAAGTCTCGGACGAGAGATGCAAGTAAGCTCGCGCATGATGGGTTTGGCGCTTCTCGTGTCCCACGCAAAGCGTCTGTTAGTATAGATACTTCGAGCTCAGGATTGTTCTTTAGTGCCGTCCGTACAGTCTCAATCTACACATTCAGCTGTCAGTAAATTGAGCTTGAAGAGTGCGAGCGTCTGACCTACTAGCTCGTGCTCTGTCTTGCCAACGTAAAGCGTCGACAGATAGATACGTCGTTTTGCACCAGCAATTTTCGCTTTTAGAGTAGCATAGAACTCGGACGGTGACTGTATGATCTGAATGCAGTCGGCTGGTACATCGAATCGCGGTGTCAACTTATCCAGTTCGCCCGTTATACTCGCCAGCGATGCAGCTGGAGATGGTGGCATGGACGTTGCCGCCGCTGAGGCATGAGACGTGCTGGAGAGGCGACATTGCCCTCGATTGAACCTCTGAGTTGGCAGCCATGGTAAAGAGGGCTTGATGCGCCTCAGACACGGCGCAACACTTCGCGGTACCATCGAAATACCGTCCTCCCCCTGCCCTGATGTGACAGGAGAGCTTTGAAGATGCTGGGTTTGCGCGCTAATGTGCTTAGTCATCTTTTTGCAGCGATTCCGATTGGCTCTCCTGGAAGGCTCTCAAAAGCTTTTTCAGGCGGCACGAGAGGTTCTACACAATGCAGCGTGGGAATCTGGAGAACAGCGCGAATTGATAAATATGTCTCTCGTACGCAGCAACGTCCACAGCGATTGCCTCTCTGGTCACACAGGCCTTACACTCGGCTTCCCACTATACCAGCGGATATCCACAGCAAATCTGGACGAAGACCCGGCTCAACCCTACTCACTCCTTGATATCCGGCATCTCGTCTCCGCTATCCTTCATACTTGATTCGGTCTATAGAACAGCGTTTTGGACGCCAGTGAGCCAGCAATACTAGTACCACTGGCCAGCTGTTCTGTGCGTCCCTGACGAGGCCCACCGCACTCATCACCGCCCAAGAATGATTTCGCTCTTCATGAACAGTCATCTGCACAAGTATGGAGCGTATGCTGCGGCTACGCAATCGTATCGACCGCAGCAAATCTGGGCAGCGCAGGCTTGCAGCGGTGGCCCGCTCCACGGCTTTCCGGCGTCCCCACCAGCTGCATCACTTGACAAGCGGTAGCAAGTGCTCTCAACCACGCTGCTCTGCCAGAACTACAATGATCATGGCCGCTAGAGACATGTCCATGCCCTCGCTGAGCGTGACCTCCCATCGAGTACGGTAGCCATATGCGTGCTTGTACGCTGATCGACTTCCATGCTGGTCAACAGTACGACGAATGTGCATGACTGCGGAGCCACCACACGCTACTTGGACCCTCTCGTTTGACGAATCCAGACCCTTGACATCCAGCAAGACCACATCCCGGTAATCGTGAGTTTCGCCGGCAGACGGAGGCATCAGATTGTTGAATACGACTTGAAACTTCGTGTGAATGAAGAACGCCTTAAAAGCTATCGAAGCTATGTTGTCGCCTAAACCCGCTCCAGGGAGAGTGGCTGCCCATGTTCCCGCTCGCCGCCGAAGCTCCAGCAGTGGAAGGCCATCGCCATCCTCGAACTCTCTCAGCATGTCTTTGCAGATCGTCTTTCCCGTGACCTGCAGTATGGTAGATCCAGTGTCATTGGTCATGACGAAGTCCCGTGTCAACACTGATCGGTCGAGCTCCGTAATGTAGACCACGGTCTCTTTCGCAGTGACATATTCTGATCGGACTGCCAAGGGACCATGGAGTGGTGGTTGTAGTGCTGTGAGCTCGGGCATACTTTCCTGGACCAGGCTTACTGTAGATATGGTGTACCGAATACTGGCTCCCTGGTAAGGTGGCCCGATGTTGCCAAGATCTTGCTTTTAAGACCAACGCTGACAGATGTAGCTTCCCTTTTGGGACCGAGATCTGCCCCGCGGTTCCCAAAGATTAATAAATACGTGTACTAAAACCCTTCCATCTTCCATATCTCCATTTTTCGACCATTCACGGAGATATCGAATTCTTCATGAGTAACTGAAAGCATAGATTCGCGCTCGGTGAAGGACGACATCACGTTGTTCACATGCTACAAAGCGTGAGTGGCGCAGCGTGCAGGCGCTCTGCAACAGGCGCAAACGGAGCTTCGTAACTTTGGTCCTCGTCTTTACCAGCACGCTCTCGCATACATATTGCGACCACCGACTCACTATTTCCATCCCCGAATAGCTTACCTTAGCAGCAGTACACAGCCATCCACAGGTATCCCAACGACTTGCAAGACATCCAACAGCCTAAGACCGGACTATTATGGCCCTCCCCCACCACGTCGCATCGTCAGCGATGCAAAATCGCATCCAGGAGCTCCTTGCCAAACACCCGCCCATTTTCACGCTCGAGACAGCGGAGACATCGTCTTATCCAACAGCCAGTTTGCTCGGCCTTCCGAGTGAACTCCGTCTCCACATTTACAAGTATGCTTTGTGGCATCAGCAGTCTGACGGGCTCATCTGTCCTGCTCCAGATCTTCGGGTCAATCGCAACTACGTATTGGCGACAGTAACGAACAACCTTTGGCGCTATTCGGAGAACGAGCGGGTGGATGATGGATCTAGGCTGGGAGCCGTCTACCGCTTCAACATGCGCGGAAATGACATCGTACCTGAGAACCTGCTTCGCCCGCCACCACTCGGCCAGCCGCAAGGGCAGAATCAAGCTCAAGCTGTTCTGGCGCACTCACTGGCCAGGCAACGTGCCGACGCACACAACGCTGTCGAGATCCAACGCCAACTCTACAACAAGAGTGTGACAGCCCTGGAGAGGTACGAGCATATCTGCACCCTAAAGTGTCTGCGCCAGCCTGCCCTCACTTTGGTGAGCCGATGTGTACGGGGAGATTCACTTCCTGTCTTTTATGCAGTCAACACAATCCACTTCGAGATGGCGAATTTCAGCGTACCGCGAATTCATGATGGTCAGTGTCGCCGGGGAGAGTGGTCGCCTGTCGACTGGTGGCGCGGTATCGAGGACATGAATCTGAGAGCTATCGATAACCTTGTGCTTGCACTCGATGGACCGTCACTCGCTTGGGAGCCGTTGAATCCTGCCGCGGTGGTTCACAAAAAGCGCAAGAACAGCCACAAGATCACAGTTGTAGGGCTTGCAGGCAGACCCGTGGATCAGCAAGCATCCGCAGACGCGCAGCTGCGCGTCCCTCCTTTGTAGACATCGTCAGCTGCCGCTATTGAAGAGGGTGGACTTCACGTGCGAGGGCTGGAGCATCTCCTGGCGTCCTTTGGCGAAGACACAGCAAAACATCTATTTGACAGACTGTCGCTGGACTAGTGCCGCCTAGATTAGGGGTGGGAACTACCAGAGTAACCCATCACACTGAAGGTTCGTTTGGGGCTACCGGCTGTGTGGAGACCCTTCCGGAGCGCGGTACAGATTGGAGATGGAGCTGATCCACTCCTTATCATGGTGGCGATGAAACTTGCAATGCTAGTGGTCAACCATTGGGATGTGTCATCTTTACTTCGTCTCGAAGCCGTCTCTGCGACTCAAGCCTCGAGCCACCCATGCACAGCCATTTCGCTGAACCGAGCACTGTGTCATGATACTGACATTTTGCCAGTCACTTCTATGTTCTATATCAAACGGACGTCTTTAGAGAGTGACTGTACGACTGACCTTCTGGCTACCTTGTGGTGATTTCTCAGAAGGATATATACAGGATACTTGATTACCAATCGCAGACAGTAGAATGACATTCGATGTGATTCCTCTTCTTATGACTTCGACGTATCTTCACTATGCTTCTCCACCTTGGCAGCCGTAGCAGGCTCGTCTCGTCCAGCACCACTACTGGCTTGGGCGGCTGTGTTAGCAGGGCCAGATACTTTCGATTCAGCAGAAGTTTCGGGTAATGATACTTTCGAGTCGATAGGCTTCGCAGTCTCTGGATCTGACGCAATGGGAGTAGCTGAGATTGCATCCGATGTGCTGGGTGCCAGCTTGTCATCCTCTGTTGGCTTAATGTCCGGCTTCGCAGCTGTCACGTCAGGTTTCTCCCCAGTCTTATCTTCAACATTCGGAGTGTCCGTCTGGACTGGCTTGGTAGTTTCGGGTGCCTTGGAAGCAGGACTCTCATCTGGATCGTGAACAGGCTCTGCACTTGGCCCTGGAGCCGGTGCTGCACTGGCACCTAGAGCAGGAGGGGCAGCCGCTGGAGCTTCCGTCGCTGGTACTGTCGGGGGAGGCTGAACAGGCTGCCCGGTTCGTGATCGAAGAGCCGCGCTATATTGATCGCCGGGAACACCAGCTGCATAGTTGTCTGGATCATTCATTGTGCTATTCTTAACAGCACGGTCATAGAGCCGAGTCAAGCGTGCAACCTCACTTCGAACAGTGACCGAGTCGTTGGTGTCAATAGCATCATAGCCATGGACACCCTTGCTAATGCCCAGCCACATGACAGCAGAGTTCTCGATCTCGTCGACGACGCGCTCGAGGTCATCACGAAACATACGAGCGCGTACAGGCTGGCCTCGTGACTTTAGAAAGGCTACCAGGCCAGCAATGACTGTGTTGAGGGCACCGAAGACAGTGATCAAGATTCTGCTCGAGTCCGAAGCTCCGAGTCCGGTGAGAGTGGCACCAAGGATGACTTGAGATAGCAACAGCGTGTTGGTGAAAGTTGCCGTGAACATGTATGTGACGTTTTGATGTCTTCGATGCCGTGTAGCCCGTCGATAGAGAGATTCTGGGTGTGCTCGCCAGTCTTGGCCAGGCGGATGATTGACAGGTCGCACGCCGACAAGATGGCAGAATTGATGATGGTGATCTCCAAGAGTGTCGCTCATTCCCGGACTCATGCCCGGAAACTGTAGCAAAGGAGAGCTTTCGTCTGCCATTGCTGCTGCGTGATAGAGGTGGTGATGTTGACAAGTGAGAAAGTCACGCACCCGGGCAGGCTCTGCAGTTTGGAGCTAATGATGATGTTTAAGAGGTGGTGTGATGAGAATCATGGCCTTCTAGTATACCATTTGGACACGTGCAACGCCACACAGATGATGAGTGCGTAGCGAGTCCGCTAAGTCAACCGTCTAATTGATCTGTGCACAGAGGCTAGCTGAGATATCTGATGTGGCAGATGTGTACGTTGGTGAGGAATGTTTACTCGTGCCTCTATATCATTCGCGATCCGAAACGAGCATAGCAGATTGTGGAGCAGGCATATCTCTACAAGAATGGAGGACATGATACGAGGTTTGGCAGATGCCAGCAATTGGCTGTCGAGCACGCAACGCCAAGGATCGACAGCTCGCCAGAATTGTATGCAGCTTCCATACGGTTCTTCTGCGCATCGACAACAAAGAACCGGAACTTTAGTAAATGCTTCGGCTCATGAGTACGATGTATCAGTCAATTCAGTCTCGCTGGCCTCGAAGATACACACTTCATGAAGCCGTTGCGACCAGATCTCACGCAGTCTTCGGTGGCCACCACACCATGCCGCGCACAGGTACTCCATCTCCACCAGCTTGTTTCTTTCCCTCAGAATCTACTTGCCCTTCTCCGAGCAAAATCGAGTCAACGACTTCGAAGCCCAGCTTGAGATACAGCTTCGTGGACTTTGCAGTTGTGGCTTCCAACCATAGAGGCACACAATCCTTGGCTGCCCTCTCCTGTGCCTTTTGCATAAGGGCGGTAGATAGACCACGGCCTCGACAATCTTCTCTGGTAGCATTGAAAAAGACATACCAGAACTTCTTGCTCTTGCCAAATGCCTTGCGCTTCATGGCATCGGTCTTTGGTTCAAACTCCAGCAACATGCGTCGGAAACCACCCAAACCTAACTTCGCCACGAACCCGATCATGCCGGCGGGTATCCATGTCCAGACATTGTCGGGCCGTTCGCCAGGCGGTATGGTGACAAGACATGATGAGAAGTCCTCGGTCTCGTCGAAAACACCACCGTTCATCGCCGACGCGATCATTAGACATGTCATCCACTTGTACAGATACGTGTGGAGCTCCTCCCTTGTCAGGTTGCAGAGCATGTATGCAATGACGGGGTCGTCTCTGAAGGCGTCCTTGTATAGTTTGGCGGCCTGGTCTACGCTCGCTTTACCGGTGGTGGTTTTGATCTTGACCTCGGCCATGGTCCTTTTTAGTCGTGTGTCAAGCAAGTCTATCCAGTAAGTGACAGGAGCGCCGGCGCAATTGACGAAGGTGCTTCTTGATATCGGTTTAGCTGTCAAGGTGGCAGCCCCAGGATGCTGTGCGCGGACACGCTACGAGGAAAGCAGGTGCCACGATCCAGAGAGATGGACACGCAATGCTCAAATTGCGCGCTATAATGTTTGAGCAACAACATCATAATTGGCCCTTGAGATTGCCAGGGATGGAAAGAGTAAGTGCTTACGATCAGGATCAACATCTTTACGAATGCGAAACCCTACACACTTGGCAGATGATCCAAGCTCAGTGCCTACCGAACCCTGCGTAATCGCCATTATATGATTGAGCTCCTGCGACGAGACGAAAGCTCCTCGATGCATTTTCAAGGAATCCCGCAAAGCTGTCAGGGCAAGACCAAAGATCATGCTATTATGGTACAATTACTCGCGCAATAGATACTGTACACGATATGCTCTGCTTCGCTGTGAAACGGACGGAACCGACAGTGGACAACAGTCTCCTTGCGTGTCGGGACTATTAGATAGTCCTTGCAAATCAAGAAAAGCCAAAGGGGAAAGCTCCAGCGGTCTAAGACGTAGACATGGCAGCTGAACCAAGGAGGCTATCGGTGCTTCATGACCCATGGTCAGTAGAGTCTTCTGACGAGCCAGGCAAGCCAGTGAGGCTGGGAGACAATTCTCTATGGTCGACAAGAGTTCCCGTGGGCACTACTTTCTTACTATAGTCAACGCCAGGTCGGCGAATAAGGTTCCAATTCCAGAGCAATGCGTCGTCCATGCGCTCTTGGTAAGGATCGTTCATCTTCCGGTCGTCCTGAATGCTGGTGTCCTTCACATACCCCATATGCTCAAAGAACTCGATTGACTCTTGGTTCGCTTCGAAGCATCTTACAAACAATCGCTCAACCTCTGCCTCTTCGGCGACGCTCTCGATGACTTGGAGCAGGTGGCGACCAACACCCATGCCTCGCAGGGACTGCGCGAGATAGAAATGGTTGATACGCAATACTGAAACATAATTCGTGCTGTCCCACTCATGGCGGATCACGAAGCTGAGGAAGCCTTCAGGCTTTTTATTACCCCTCGCACTTTGCCTTCTTACAACGAGATTCTTGCTCTGTGGGTCCTTGATATCGCGCTTCAAGACCTTGTCGTCCCAACTTCCCATGGCGTCCTCGTAGTCATCACGACTATCGTCTTCCAGGAGCTCGAATAAAGCTTTGAGTTCGCCTTGTGTTAGTGTCGTGCCGCCCTTGATATCGATCTGGAGCTCCTTGTCAGGCCAAGTCGCCGGCAGCAGTGCATATGACATGCTGTCGTCTTGCTTGAAACGTTTGGCAACCATATGCTTCTCGAAGGCATGGTTGCGCAAGAAATTGACACCTTCCACGGCATGTGCTGCACATTGCAGTGCCTCGCTATACGAGACACCAGCAAGGTTGCCATCTTTGTCTCGCGACGTCGCCATATACTCATCATGACTTCGCTTCGCCATAGCTGCGAGAAATAATCTTGAGGATGGGAGGCGGAAAGAGTGCAGTTTGACGCGGAGAGAGTAACGCGTTTCCATGTTTGGCCTCGGTCGCTTTTGATAGCGTGCAGATCCTAGCTCCGGCGATATCCGAGCAAATCAGACACCATTTGTGCAGTTCGTAGCGATCGAGTAACACTGTTGAAGCTCACTTGCCAATGGTATTCCGAAGGTCAACACAACCATGTCGACGATACTGAGGACACTTCGCAACCTGCGAAGTATCGGCCTGAAGGTACGCGCGAGCCTGAATGTCAACGCACAATACCGCTGACAATTCGTAGGAGTATGGCCACCAAATGCATGTATGAGAAGCCTCACTTCTTGCGAGCAACCATAAGCCACTAACGACGCATATTCGAATTGTAGTATATGGGTACGAGCAAGAACAAGTAGGACCCTGGTGGGATCATGGACTAAAATGCGCAGGCGATACGAAGCGAGGAACACTGATAGCACTGGACAAGTACGGCAACAAGTACTACGAAAACAACGAAGAGGAGCTGCCATGTTCGTTCCGGAACACTCTGCGAAGTCCTTGACACAGACGTGCTGATCAGGTGCAACAGTACGAACGCGATGGGTCGACTACAAGGACAAGGAGTTTGATCCGTAGGTGAAGACATGACCTGTGACGGTGTTATTCGCTGACCAGTATACAGGAGTCAAATAGAGCCGGGCTGGTAGGGATGATTTGATCCGAGTTGATCGACTCCCAGCTGACTTCTGTCAGGCACGCATGGATGTCATACATGGTTGACAAGCCACCGACCGAAGACAAGATCTTGCAGCGACAGGTCCGAGTATGGGAGCCCAAGGAGCATCGGCCACTCCTCACGTTCACGAGGAGCGCGTATAAGCCTTACAGCACGTTAGTGGCCTCACGTCCCGCCTGTAGGACGATAGGTCAAGCTAACACATATGCAGGACACGGAATAAGTACCAGCCGTGGACACCTGTGGCTGCCGCTAGATGAGCGATATCATGGTGATCAACTCTAGGGTTTGAGCGAGCAGATGACACAAGATCATGCAAGCAGGGGTGTCAAGGTGTTCTCCATATTCAATGTTGTACATATCTTGTACTTATCGTCTACCACGAAAGCCGATCAGGAAACGTCTACGCCGACCGGTTTGACTGGTACGCCTCCTTTGGATGTACTGTACATAGGGCGATCGCTGGTGCTACAGCATGCACCTCGCATGCAGCTCGCATGATACCTCGACTTGACTCATCCGCCGTCATATCTCATACCTGCCTAATTTGGGCTACAGCTTGGCCTGCATGAGCAAAGCTTTGGCCAAGGTAAAGCGTGCTTGAGGGGCATTGGGGTCAATGTAGCGATTACTTCTTCGTATAGTGTTCCAGAACATTGTATCGTCGATACCACATTCCTTCGTTGAGTGTTCACTTGGTCGCAACTACCTGTACTTGCATCCGTTGCCAAAGCACGAGAAATAAGCCTTTGGCAAAAGTCGTGGGGAGGAAGCTAGCATCGCTACGATCGTCACTGAACGTATGAAAGATCTATCGGAATCGCCATCGTCTGCACAACCTCGCCTTCTTTGCTCGACGTGCATTCGTCCCTATCAAAATCCCCTACTGGCTTCCTGGCTCTTAACGACTATCGGCCTACAATCTTGGTGGCTCCATCGTGTGCTTGTAATGCCGCAGCACGTCTGAGCGCTGTTTGGATTCACGATAGGGCAGGCGAAACTGTGCGACTGCGCCAAAGTTCACACATTCGGAATGTTCGCATGTAAAGAGACCTGGTCAAAAGACGATTTCTCGCGTTGCTTCGAGCAAGATTACCTGCAGACACTCTCTCCACTCATCACTTGTGGCTTCTCACTTCTATACCTACTTTATCAGACCGGCAGGACTCTTGCGCGAAGGCACAAAATCGATGGATATACACTCGTCGATAACGATGACTCAAATACCAGGCGATTGGAGGAAGAGGACGGAGACGAGGACGACGAGGATGATAGCGAAGACGAGCTGCAGCAGAATGTCGACATGGCGTTGCGGACAACCAAAAGTCAGGCAGACATGTCGGTGATACAAGTGGACAAGCCACGTGGCGAGGTACTGGTGGCTGTGGTAGAAGCATTGGCAGTGTACGCTGCGGTCGGCATACAGATCGCAGCACTCCTGCTGCATGGATGGGGTAGGAAGTCTACTATCGCAGCAATTGCGGGTGTAGCAGTGTGGGCCTATATCGCGGTCTTGACGTCGCTACGGCTCTTATTCAGCTCAACCTTTCGGTTCTCGTTCCCAAAGCTGTGGTATCATACAGCATTCCTATACGGCTTTCAATGGTTCTTCACAGTTCTGGTCTTCCGGACGCAGGTCATCCATCCTCGATCACACCTGACCCTCGTTCTGGCAAGTGTGAAGTTCGCGCTGGTTACACTGCTCACAGGGATTTCCTTGACATCAAGAAAAGGCAATCGGACGGTTCAGCTGGAATACGAAGACGACATTCAACCATCACGAGAACCATTGGCAAGCGTACTATCTCTTGCCACTTTCTCATGGCTTGATTCAATAGTATGGAACGGTTACAGGAAGACGACAGAAATGTCGGATGTCTGGAACCTAAGTCCGAAGGATAAAGCTGCTGCCATCTTGGCCGATTACAGGCAGCTGAAGAAGACCTCTATTTTGGCATTTCACCTACTTCGATATTTCAAGCGAGGACTCCTTGTTCAGGGCGCTTGGGCTGTCATATCTGGACTGATCACTTTCGTTCCAACACTGCTACTAAAGGTCATCTTGCAGTACGTGGAAGACCCTTCTCAGACGCCACGCAATGCTGCGTGGTTTTATGTTATCCTTCTATTCGTGTCCGGCGTGGTCAACGCTCTGTCCGCAAATCAAGCACTCTGGGTCGGCAGGAAGATCTGTATTCGCCTCCGAGCCATCATCATTGGCGAAATCTATGCCAAGGCATTACGTCGAAGAGCTGCAGCAAGCACGGATAAGGTACTTGGTCAAGACAAGAAAGACGATGGTCTAGAACCGAAGCTGGGCTTTCTTCAGAAGGTCATGTTCTTCAGCCGCAAGAAGAAGTCGGCCGACAAGAAGCCGGCCGACTCTGCAGCGAAAGCGCCGCTGGACGACTCGCAGGTCACGTCTGGCGCGATCATCAACCTTATGGCTGTCGACTCGTTCAAAGTCGCTGAGATTAGCGCTTATTTGCATTTCCTGTGGGCAGAGACACCCGTGCAATTCATCTTGGCGATTGTTCTACTGTACAAGTTCCTTGGCAAGAGTAGTATCATTGGCATCGGCATGATGGCACTACTTCTACCTGTGAATATGATCATCGCGAAGCGCTTTTCTACCGTACAGAAGCGAATCCTAGCAGCTACTGACGCTCGAATCCACACGACAAATGAGGTTCTCACCAACATCCGCATCATCAAATACTTTGCATGGGAGCAGCGCTTCCTTGGTACTGTAGACGAGAAGCGAGTCGTGGAGCTGAAGTCCCTGCGCGATCGCTATATCATCTGGGCCATCGCAGCAACCATCTGGTCTGGTGCGCCCGTCCTTATCACATTTTTGACATTCGCCTTTTACACCATGGTGGAGAAGAAGGATCTGATACCGTCGGTCGCATTCACCGCCTTGTCGCTGTTTAGTCTACTGCGCATACCGTTGGATCAGTTGGCCGATATGGTAGCACACGTGCAGGAGTCCAAGGTGTCTGTCGATCGGGTGGAGGAGTATTTGAACGAACCGGAAACAGATAAATACAATCAACTCCATGACAAACAGCTGGATGAGCAGGGTGAGCAGATGATCGGTTTCGACAATGGCACTTTCAGCTGGGGCAACAGCGATTCGGAAGAGTTCAAGATGATCGACCTTGACATGCGATTCAAGATAGGCCAGCTCAATGTCATAATCGGGCCAACAGGAAGTGGAAAGACTTCTCTCTTGATGGCTTTGCTTGGCGAGATGACACTAATCAATGGTACCGTCTATCTGCCAGGTGGCCGGAGCAGGGAAGATCTCAAGGCAGATACGGAGACAGGGCTCACCGAAAGTGTGGCGTACTGCGCCCAGCAAGCTTGGCTGGTAAACGGTACCATCAAGGAGAACATCGTCTTCGCCAGCAAATGGGACGCGAAGCGGTACAAGAACGTTATCATTGCATGCTCTTTGCAGCGCGACCTGGAGATCCTGGACGGTGGCGATCAGACACTGGTCGGTGAGAAGGGCGTCACACTATCTGGCGGTCAGAAACAGCGTATCAGTCTGGCTCGTGCGCTCTACTGTAATGCGCGGCACGTACTTCTCGATGATGTGCTGAGCGCGGTAGACTCGCATACAGCGAAATGGATCTTCGATAAAGCACTGATGGGTCCGCTCATGTACAACCGTACATGCATTCTGGTCACTCACAACGTGGTATTATGTCTGCCACCTGCAGAGTATGCTGTGGTACTGGAGAACGGCCGCGTGACAACACAAGGTACTCCTGCAGCGGTCATCGCGAGTGGATTCATCAACGAGGATGTCAGCAAGCTCGAATCGATGACAGCTTCGCGTAATGTGTCTACGCTGCCATCGAGAGTACCTTCTGGCATCGGCGGAGAGCATCCCATATCGGAGAACATCGAAGGCAACGGCCACCTCGAACCACCTAAGCTCGACACCACCGCCGCAAATGGTCTCCCTAATGGTGATCCACTGACTAGGGCGGTGTCGAAGGACATCCCAGGCATGAACCAAACAGTCGATATACAACAGGAGTCGAAGGCAGAAGGTGCGGTTAAGCTGCAGGTCATCTTCCAGTACCTCCATAATATGGGAGGCTGGGCCTATTGGCTCATTGCTGCGCTGTGCTTCATCGCCCAACAGATCTCGCAAGTGACCACGACTGTATGGATTCGTGAGTGGTCGAATGCTTATACACGCCATGAAGCCATTAGCACAGTCGACGCGCATCGGTCTTCACCCATAACTCATGTCTACGGAGGCATCGGATCGTCGGCCAGCTGTCTCAGGAGCGGCAGCTGTATTTGGAGCATGTCATCCTGGGCGCAAACAGGTATGAAGGTCAACATGCTGGGGTCCGAAGTTGATGCCGGATACTACCTAGGCGTGTACGCCTTGCTTGGTGGCGGCTATATGATCATCACTCTGGTCAGAGAAGGTGTATTGTTTGGTGGCTCTCTGAACGCCTCCAAACGCATTCATCGTAACCTGATGGTATCAGTCACGCACGCCAAGTTCCGCTTCTTCGACTCTACACCTCTTGGTCAGATCATGAACCGCTTCTCGAAGGACATCGAAGCTGTCGACCAGGAAGTTGCGCCTGTCGCCGTGGGTGTGGTGCACTGTCTAGCATCGATCATTACTGTTGTGGTGCTCATCTCAGTCATCACTCCTGTCTTCCTGATTGCGGCCTTTTTCATCAGCATACTGTACTTTCTCATTGGCGCCTTTTACATCAACTCCTCCCGCGACCTGAAGCGTCTCGAGTCGACGCAACGCAGTCCTCTATATCAACAATTCGGCGAGTCACTTTCAGGCATGACTACAATCCGAGCATACGGCGACGAACGACGCTTCATCAGGGAGAACTTACAGCGGGTGAACACGCATTCTAGACCGTTTATCTATCTCTGGGGCGTCAACCGATGGCTTGCGTTCCGAGTTGATGTGGTTGGTGCGCTCGTCGCCTTCTTTACCGGCGTCTTCGTGGTGCTCAGCGTGGGCACTGTGGATGCTGGTGCCGCTGGTCTTGCTATGACTTACGCTGTCACTTTCACGGAGAATGTGTTGTGGTTCGTACGATTATATGCAGCCAACGAGCAGAACATGAATTCAGTCGAGCGCATCAAGGAGTACCTTGATGTGGACCAAGAAGCGCCACCTGTCATTCCTGAGCATCGACCAGATGCAAATTGGCCAAGCAAAGGATCCGTTGAGTTTGTGGAGTACAGCACACGGTATCGAAGCGACTTTGACTTTGTGCTCAAGCGCATCAGCTTCAAGATTCTGCCAGGTGAGAAGGTCGGTGTAGTAGGCAGGACTGGTGCAGGCAAGAGCTCACTGGCTCTGGCGCTCTTCCGAGCTCTTGAAGCAGAGGAAGGACGAATCCTTGTGGACGATCTCGACATCAGCAGCATTGGTCTGCAGGACCTTCGTGAGAACATCGTCATGGTTCCACAAGATCCGACACTGTTCACAGGCACTATCCGTAGCAACCTCGATCCTTTCGGCTTATTCACGGATGAGGACATCTATACCGCATTACGAGGGGTGCAATTGATTGGTGCAGCCTCCGCGACAGGTTCTGCTGCACCCTCAAGACCACAAACACCAGCAAATCTGGGCAAGGGATCTGCACCAAACACGCCAACCAAGAAGCAGGCCACTGATGCGAAGTCCCTTCTGCCCCAGATCAAGGAGCCAGACACGCCCACAGACTCCACGGCCGCCGCATTTGAGAACAAGAATATCTTCCGCAATCTTGCTGCACCTGTCGCCGAGTCTGGCAGCAACCTTTCGCAAGGCCAACGCCAACTCCTCTGTCTCGCCCGCGCCATGCTCAAAGCTCCCAAAGTCCTGCTCATGGACGAGGCCACCGCCTCTATCGATTACGCCACGGATGCCAAGATCCAAGAAACCATTCGCGAGATCAAGAACACTACCATCACAATCGCGCACAGGCTACAGACTATAATCGACTATGACAAGGTGCTTGTGCTCGATAAAGGTGAAGTGATTGAATATGGCGATCCGTACGAGTTGATACAGAAGGAGAGGGGCATCTTCAGCGGCATGTGTGAGATGAGTGGGGATATGGAGGTGCTGCAGAAGATGGCGAAGGAGGCTAGCGATAGCAAGAAGCTGGTTGATGACAGCTAGACTGTCTTGGTATTGATGCGGAAGAAGGCACAGCGGCGGCAGTGCCTCCATTGAGCGTTCCAGATCATTTGCATGGAGTTCGTCGACTTCATCTGAGCATTCAGCACGGTGGCGAGCGAGCTTCAACTTATTCTTACTTTCTCCTGTATGTCGCTTGTGGATAAGGTACAAACAAGACTACCTGTACATATACCATACAGAATCTCATTTCAAGCACAGTGTTGATTCACTTCGATCCCTTCCCTACACGTTGATCGACTTCCTTATCGAGGAACTCGGCTTCATACCGCTTCCACACCTCTGCATCCCTCCGCATGACTTTTTGTCGGCGGACGACTACTTCATGTTCTCGTAGTCGTTTGTCGGCTTCGATCATGCTGCCCAGAGTCATGCCGGACATTTGCAGGAAGACCTGGGCTTTGAATTAGTCTTGTCTCTTGGAAAGTCGTCTCTGTGGGACAAACATATACCTTGAATTGAAACGTCAACCCGCGATATAACGGACTCAGAGCAAACCCCAGACCACCTGCTGCGGCGGAGAAGAGTCCCCACTGCCCATCAGAGTCAGCACAAATACATACACTATCTACATCATTGTGAAGGGAAATAACGTCTTCCTCTCCCTCAACCAACCTTCAAAGCACCTATAACAGCGCCACGACCCGCCACCCACGCCGCCTCGTCCAGCTCCTTGTCGCCTTTCAGGTCTCCATGCTTCCGCACCATACTAGTATACCATTGGCGAACCTCACGTGAGGAGTTACCGATTGGGATGGAGTATGAGAGATGGATCACGCGAGTCAATGCATCGAGCAAAGTGCATGACGCTAGTTCGAGATCGGGTATTGCGGAGATCTGACGGAGATGCGGCGGAAGTGATTCACGACCAAAGGTATTGATCAATTGTAACATTCATGAAGAAGAGGATTCTGGCTATACACTTTCTCAAGATAAAGATAAAACATAGAGAGCTCTCGTTCCAACTAGCTACTCATTTCATTGCCCGCCACGCTATACAGAGCCTCCAAGCCCACCACAGCACCCACGACTCCCAGCGCTCCATGCGCTCTTCCTCCCCAACACACATTCCCCAAATCGTTCAAGAAGGACTACCTCTTCCTCCAAGCCGCGACCTCAAATTCAATGTCGTGAGTCAACGAACCAGTCGCACATACTCTCGATCACGGGCTTCCTGTACCCGTCATTTCCTTGCAGGTCTACTTCGCCAATGTCGCCATCAACTCGTTCGCCTGCGGAAGCGAAAGCCCTTTTCCTTATGTACACCGCAGATGAGAAATCGAAGAAATCATGCGTAGCCATCGAAGCCAATATCAGAAGTGAATGGGAACTCATCCCCGCAGCGCGAGATCGACACCCATCGAATCGCCACGTAGTACAGCCACGGAAAGCCTGGCCAAATAGAAGTCGGGAGTAAGACTCTCATGGGCGGGCGTAACAGCAGGTGGCAAGACCATCCACATCAAATTAGCCTCTTCGCGTCGCCTGTATCTTTTATCTCCTCCTCGGCAATGGTTTCGCTGGCGAAGTGCCGGTCCTCGGTAGATTTGCCCTCACTTCTTTCCATCCCAATGCCGACATGTAGCTCGATGCCATGACGAAAGGTCGTCGCCTTCGAATTCGCCAATCACGACTACCTTCCACCTGATCGTCGCGAGTCCATCGGAAAGGTCTTTCGCGTAAGGAAGCACAAGAGATTCCAGCATCAGCGCCCCAGCAAGTAGGAGACACAAAATCCCTTCACCTCTTCACCTTCTTTTTCCCCGGCTCCCCCTCTCCCTCCCCCTCCTCCTCCTCCTCCCCATCACTAAACTCCGCATAAACAGTCTTCGGCTGCGTAGCCGCCCACGCATTAGTAAAAACCGGATCATTCTTAGCCTTGTCCGCAAACTTCAGCAACGCCTCCCGGGGATCCTCATCCCTTAAACTACTCAAAGGGATGTTCTTCCGCACAAACTCCTCATCCGGGTTCGTTTTGGAAAAGGGCGTCTGGGCCGGGATATGTGGGCGGCGGGGATCCCGACTCTTGCCGCTGACGGTGAGGCCGATGGTTGGGTGGCGGGAGGCGTGGCTGGTGACGCTCGGTCCTGTGCCGGAGCCAGGGACGATGATCTCGCCGGAGGAGATTCCCGATGCGACGTCCGTGGTTAGGTTGGGGTCGTCGTCGATATGGCGGCGTTTCGGCGCGCGGGACATTACGGTTTTGGCGCCGCCGGGGGCGGAGAGGGTGGGGGAGTAGAGGACGTGGGTTTCGCCGTTGGCGGAACCGGTGAGGATTTGGTTTAGTTTGGCGTGCCAGAGGACTTGTATCAAAGGTGAGCCGGGGGTCACGGGGGTGATGAAAGAGGGTTTCAGCGTGGCCGGGTTCAGGAAGTGGAGGTGGCCTGTTTCCGAGCCCGTGAGGATATGGTTTGAATCGGGACTGAACCGGATATTTTCGGTGGGGTACTGGGAGGAAGTGGAGGCGTGGGAGGTGGTGGTGATGGGGTGTTTGAATTTCCGCGTATCCCAGGTCTTGATCGTGTGGTCGCCGCCTCGACTCACGACCGTCCGTCCGTCCGCGCTGATATCCAGCCCACTCGTCCATGTGTTGTTCTCATGCGCGTTCCTGACTTCCGCCGCCGGACGCGCATAAGGACCCTCCCCAGCCCACATCGTCAGACTCCCATCCAATGCCGCCGCTACAAGTAGATTCCCGACCCCGCCAGCTCCCCATACCACGGCGCTCATTCGCGACCGTCCCGCACTCCCCTCCGCCCGGGACTTGTGCACAATCACCTCCTTCTGACTGCGCGAATGCCCGATATCCCAGATCCGCAACGTACTGTCCGTCCCCGCCGTTACGCATAGATTCCGCTGACTCGGATGCCATGACCCCGTCGTCAGAGCCGAGATATGTCCTTTCGTGTTCTTCATGTCCCGGAGATACATATCGCCCTTCACAAACTCCGTCAAGACCTCCCCATCTCGACTCAGGATCTTGGCTTGTGGTAATGCGGTCGTGACGAGGATGTGGTTCGCACTCAGTGGGTTGAAGAGGGCTGTGTGCACGGGGTGGGTCTCGGTGTTGGCGCTCGCGGAGCCCGGTTTGCTGCTTGCGCTCGGGTCGACGGTTTTGAAGGCGCGGATGGTGGTGGGTGTCATGGAGCTGAAGTCGTGGAGTTTGAGGGTGCAGTCGTTGGAGCCTGTTACTAGGCGGGCGCCGGAGGGGTCAAGGGAGAGGGTTGTGATGGCGCGGTCGTGGGAGCGGAGGACCATTTCGTGGGAGACTGGGAGGTCGTCTTCTTCTTCGCTGTCGTCGTCGTCGTCGTCGTCGTCGTCATCGTCGTCTTCTCTATCGCTGTCCTTCTTGCCATTCTCTCCTTCCTCACCGTCGTCGCTGTCCTCATACCCACTCAACCCAACCTTTGCAGTACTTCTAGCTGTAGGCCGCTTACTAGCCTCGACATCCCTCCGACCACCATTCAATCTAGTCTGCTTCCCAAACGAAGTCGTCCCCAGCATCTTCTGCATCTCCTCATCCACCTCCACCTCAACATCCGAGTCCTCACGATCCGCCATTGTCGGCAAACAAGCTTGTCCGCCGTCACCGTGATTTGTGAAAGGCGATACGCGGGCAGGAGGAGACGTAAGAGAGTGACTCGGACACTTACTGAGTGCTGCGTCACTATAGACACTGTGCGTGCATTACTTTGGTAATGAGAGAGTAGATAGAGAATGAAGAGTGGGGATACGAAAGTCGACAAAATGCAGAAGTTACGAGTCATGCAGCGAAGCTTGATTGTGTCTAGCAGTGCAACGAAGGAGACGCTGCTACATCGCTAGATGCAGACTGTAGAGATTGGCTTTCAATGATCTAAACACACATGTTTTGAATCGCTCAGGAAACCCCAAACGCCATCGCAATGCACCTAGATCATTCCATCCCCTCTCTTACTTGCGATTTGGCCTTACCATGTCTCCCATCCCGTACTAACACCGCTCATGACGCTGAACGCCATATCTTCAGTCGCCCAAGGAAAGATACATTCATGCCAGACCCGTCATCCCGCCCAATCCACCTGTAGCAGTCCCCTTCACGCTGCCGACCTTGTCCTGCACCCTCTCCACCCCCGTCGCCTTTGTAACCCCACCAACCTGCTCCCCAACCTGCTTCTGCACCGCACTCCCATTAAGCTGCGGCACCGGCTCCTTCTTCCCCGGCTCTTCCTCCTCCTTCGCTTTCTTCCCATCCTCAGCATTCCTCTCATTATTTCCCCTCGCCATATCCATAAACCCGGTCAACCTACCCCCAGTAAAACTGTTCAACCGGTCTCCAATCGCCGTCCCCGGCGCCCCATCCTTCCCACTCTTATCCCCGTCGCCATTCGCCCACTTGAGGATATAATACCCGCCCAGACCCCACAGGAAGAGGAAGCAAGCTGCACCGGTGGTGAAGAAGATGGCAGGCAGGACGAAACACAGCGCTACTCCTACGGCGAAGAGGATGAAGACGACTGCGCCGAGGAGTCCTAGGATCAGGCCGACGAGGAGGGCGAAGACGGCGACGACGAGGGTGAAGAGGAGGAAGAGGAAGAGGGGGATTCCGGTTAGGGCGAAGTTCATGCCGAGGAATGCCTACACATCCATCTCGATTAGCATCATGATAATGAAATTGGTAGTATTATGAGCAGGGTTGGTGAGAGACGAACAGATAACTTGGGATTCTTCAGCATAAACGCCTGCAACTTGGCCAACAAATTCGCCCTCTGCTCGGGGGAAATAAGGCGGTCGAGGATGGCTTGGCCTTTCATCACGATCCAGTTCCCCAGACCCTCGATCCGGCCGAGGATGCCCGTGGTTGCCGATTGCACTTTGTCGCTCACGCCGGCCGTGGCGGTCGTGGCGGCCTGTTGGCCTTTGGTTGCTAGCTCGGCCATTTTGTGAGGAGGGGTTGGTGAGGGGGAGGTGGGTTTGGTGGTGGCGGCGGCACTAAGTCGCGATTCATTAAGGATCTGCGTTTCCACCTCCCGCGAGTGGGGAGCAACGGCGA
>NW_027042093.1:0-500 GCF_035927965.1 Recurvomyces mirabilis | reverse complement strand
CCCTCCAACCTCGCTCTTTTCGCAGGCCGTTCATCCGTAGTCACGATTGCGCCTGCCGTTTCTGTCTCCACCACAGCAGCAGATGCTTCAAACCCAGCTGCAGGCGCTTTGCGTTGCGGTACATGCTTCAACATACATCTTCGACACTGCCACGTTTCTTGTTGCTCGGGTGTAGTGGGTATGGGCGAAGAAGCATGACACCTTTGATGGTAGCGCCGCGGGCATGTAGAGCATCGCACGAGCGCATCGCTCTCCGTGGTCTGACCTAGCTTGCAGACGTGGCACTTGAGCTTGCTCGCAGAAGACGTGTCAGATACGGTAGTCTTGCCGCTGAGGCTCGACGCATCATCCATGGACTGTCGGGATGGCGGGCATAGGGGCGAAGAGTTCCGCCAATGTTCAGTCATCAGCACTGACGAGGGCAGTGAAGGACGTAGAATCGGCGACGATCTCGTTAGGGTCGTCTTCGGCTCTGGTGATACCTTTGCCTTGTGCCGTAG
>NW_027042092.1:0-502 GCF_035927965.1 Recurvomyces mirabilis | reverse complement strand
ATTCTCGTAGCTAGCGCGCGCGCTCTTTCCTTACTTTATTATATATACTACGCTTCGCCTTCTTCTCCGCCGTAGTCTAGCGGGGCTTCCTCGGCGTCTTCTACTTAGGTTCTATATTTATTATTAGTAATAGTTGCCGACTATATGCCGACTTCTATTTTCTATAACGTACGAGGTATATAAATAGAAATATCTTCGCCGGACGTATTATCCTTACTAATATAAATAACCCTCCCTTTCCCTTTATCGGGTATTTTCTACGTAGACCCTATACGCGTTATTAGTAATAGTTGCCGACTATATACCGACTTCTGTTTTCTATAACGTACGAGGTATATAAATAGAAACTTCTTCGCTAGACGTATTATCCTTATCGTTATCCTATAGAATATCGTTACCTAGCGTTAGCGTAGAGAATACGTCTTTACTAAAGCCCTCGTCTATAGTATTAGTCTCTATAGTACCCGTACGCTAAGCTATCGCGTTATAATCGTTACGTAGT
>NW_027042091.1:0-503 GCF_035927965.1 Recurvomyces mirabilis | reverse complement strand
TATTACGATATACCCTAAGCGGGACACCCGGGAGTGTCTAAGATAAATTAGATTATCCGGGCAAGCTATTACTTCCCCGGAATAGGCAAGGCTATCGAGGACTATGTCCGTCGATATAATACTTGCCGAAGAAGCAAGAACGACCGTTACCGGCCGTATAGCTTACTCTAACCCTTAAAAGTACCCGAACGACCCTAGTAGTTACTCGTAATAGACTTTATCGTAAAACTACTACTATCTAAGGAACTAGCGATAAACGAAGTCTTCGACGGTATTATAGTAGTAGTAGATCGATTTACTAAATTTAGGAAGTTTATTCTATACCGGGAGAACTTTAAAATAGAAGACATTGCTTAAGTCTTTATTAAATAGGTCGTAGCACTATATAGCATACTATAGGACCTAGTTACCGATCGAGGATTAGTATTTATATCTAACTTCTAGATAGCTCTTATAAGGCAGTTCTAGGTTAAGCATCGACTTAGCACCTCGTTCTACCCTTA
>NW_027042090.1:0-505 GCF_035927965.1 Recurvomyces mirabilis | reverse complement strand
TCCACTCGCTTATCCTACCAATCGTGTCACAGTGTCCGTAACACCATCCCCTTCTATACTAGTTCCGTCCTCGGAACTTTAAGTAATAGAGGTCCGCTGTTTTAGTGATCCTATAAGCTTCGTTATGCCTCTAACATCTTCCACTCAATACCGAACCTAACTCTTATCAGAGGTCGCGACTAGTACAGAAATAGCTCCTTGTTCTAGTTGTCGAAATGCAAAGGTAAAGCCTAGCGATCCAAAACCGAAATGTGTAATTAGCGCGAAATCGAAACGCTGTTCTAAGTACGTGCGGAAGGGTTACACTAACTACAACGTAACCCTAACTGCTCCTTAGTGGATTAGGCTTCGGGAGACTCGGAACAAGCTACGGAGAGAGTTGGAGCAGCTTAAGGAGGAGGAGATTTCTTTGTTATAGCAGCTTACTGCGAGGCGACAAAAGAAGGTTCGAGTTCGCAAGCAGCTTCGACTTGCTAAAAATCGGACGGACGATGCGGTTAGTAAA
>NW_027042089.1:0-510 GCF_035927965.1 Recurvomyces mirabilis | reverse complement strand
CGGCTATCCTAGTAGGTTCTAGCTAAGCCGCTACGTATGCTTGCTATATGCTACCTATTGTACTAATTCCTTCTAGTACCCGTTAGCGTCCCGCTATAAGCCTTAGTAGTCTATCGCAAAGGTATATACTAACGTACCTCTATACTTAAAAATCGGTTAGAGATATTAGCGGTATATACGCAGCCGGTTGCCTACCCCCTATACGTCCGAATAGCATAATATAAACCTAGACTTTGCCTTCGCCTTCTCTAGTCGTATATAAATATAAGCCTCGAAGTCTATCCCCTTAGGCGTAACTATAAAGCCTAAATACTTATAGCTTGCTACCCGAGGTATCTCTTAGCCGTCTAAGAGTACTACCGGGCTATCGTAGAGGCGAGAAACATAGCTACACTTCCCTACGCTTATACCGATCCTATTCCTCTTATACTACACCGACACCTTCTATAGTAGTAATAGTATTTCGGCTTAGTCCTAGTATAGAATCGCTCCGTCGTCTATATAGAAGAC
>NW_027042088.1:0-517 GCF_035927965.1 Recurvomyces mirabilis | reverse complement strand
GTCGATAACCTATATAAGGTCTATTATATATACTAGAACTCCTATATTTACGGTCTATTCGATAAGACCGAAATAATTACCGAACTAGTAAAGATATATTAAGAAAATCCTACTACGAACGATACCGATATACGCCTTACTATATAGTAATACGGTATCGAACGACTACGTACGGTTATAGAGAAAGGGGACTTTAAGGTATACCGATTATATACCGACTATAGCTATAAGTATTCTATACTAACTATATATAGACGTTTCGTAAGAATAGTCTAGCTGCTTTGCTTACTAAAGGCGAGTGCGCAATAGTTGCGAACCTTAAGTTATAGAATCCGGTCTCCTTATAACCGCTAGAGTAATTAGCCCTCGTATTCCTAGCCTTTACGGACGTACTTTTATCGATTAAGCCGGTAGAAGGCTAGAGTCGAGAAAAAGCTAGGGGTTTATAGAGGTTTTTCTTACGCGCGCTATAGGACCTTTATAGCGGGTTTGTCTACGACTATATTCGGCTATATAT
>NW_027042087.1:0-519 GCF_035927965.1 Recurvomyces mirabilis | reverse complement strand
TACGTTTCCCTCCTCGAACTAGCGTACCTAGATACCGCGCTTTAAACGATATTCTACTACGAGTCCTAAGAAAACTAAGAGTAGGAAGTAGAAGAAATCCTAGAGAAAAAGGGTTAGAAATACTTAGTTAAATAGAAAGGATACCCTAATAAAGATAATACGTAGGAACTAAGAACTTACTTTAAGAATTACTAGGACCTCCTACGACAATTTTACTAGTAAACTCGGGCTCGAAGTCCTACTCGA
This sequence comes from Recurvomyces mirabilis, assembly GCF_035927965.1. Taxonomy (NCBI): domain Eukaryota; kingdom Fungi; phylum Ascomycota; class Dothideomycetes; order Mycosphaerellales; family Teratosphaeriaceae; genus Recurvomyces; species Recurvomyces mirabilis. The sequence continues at coordinate 273 of NW_027042087.1, read as the reverse complement.
AAGGATCGGCTAGGCCGACGCCCTCGAGAGATCGACTAAGAGTAACTACCTATAAAAAACTAAGGTTCTTATCGGAAGAAGGTATATTCTTAACTATATGCCTTAACTACTCGTTAAGGTAATAGTTGTTCTACTTCTAGACTACCTTATTCCGGGCTATACGATTCCGTACCTCTTAAAGCTTCTCTATTAGCTACAACATCTCCTCTATCTTCTCTACGACCTTCGCCTTATCGGTCGCTATCTTCGAAGTAAGGTCGTCTACGACCTTAT
>NW_027042086.1:0-531 GCF_035927965.1 Recurvomyces mirabilis | reverse complement strand
AAGGCTTCTCACGAGTTCGAGATGCGATCGTCTGTGCACCGGCTTGATCGACGGTCCGATCGGGTCGGCTCGAGAACTCGATGGCGACCGGGTTCTCAGCAGCGGACACGTGCGCCGTTCGCTCATCTGTTGTCCAACGTTCGTCAGGAGTGTAAACGTCAATACCCACACCTGTCTTGACTCGTGGACTATTCAGACGTACTGATGTCAGTCACTCACGCCACGCCTGACATATACGACGTGCCATCGTCACCTGAGAGCCACCAATCAGTGATTCACGTCGCGTGCCGTAACGAATTGTCAGATACAGCCCCGAAGAAAGGGGGAAAAAGGAAAGGTATGTCGACTGCGTAGACGACTGTTTGTTATTACTCAGCTTTGATGCATGACAGCTGCCCCTCGCACCCGGGAAGCGGGAAATGGCGCGAAACGAGCCCGATCAGCGCGGCCTTCAGACGAACCGACCAGCCAGACCCTCGAACCTCTTCGGCCTGCTCCTGACAGTGAACCCTTGATACGCACTTCCTTTCG
>NW_027042085.1:0-531 GCF_035927965.1 Recurvomyces mirabilis | reverse complement strand
TCATGACGCTAAAGATGCAGTAGCAATAACCAAACGCACATCAACACACTCCCTTGCCGCCTACCACTAGAAGTTACTAGCAGTGTTCACGGCCCCATTAGGATTGTTGTACGGCACACCATGGCTCTCCCTCTTCTCCTGCCTGATACTATCATCTCGCGAATCCATGAAGTCATCTTGTGGTACCACTTGCCTCTTCTTCTTGCCCCATAATCGCCAAGCGACAAGTGCAATACCACCGATCAGAATCGCACCACCGATACCTCCTACCACTCCACCAACAATCTGTTTGCTGGAGGTCGACAGGTTCCCACCACTGCCACCGCCGTTTTGCAAGGAGGGCGTGAGAGTTGCGGTGGCGAAACCGGTCGTGCTGGTGATTACTGCATTTGTGGTGACGAGTTTGCTGTAGACGCTTCCATCGGAGGTCCAGTAGGACGTGTATGTTGAGGGGAGAGTCTCCAGCGCTACTAGGGCGGAAGTGATGGTCGTTTTGTGAGAAATTGTGGCGCGGTTGAAGGTTGAAGAGCC
>NW_027042084.1:0-538 GCF_035927965.1 Recurvomyces mirabilis | reverse complement strand
CCTCCTAGTGCCTAGGAAGCTAGATATTATCTTCGTAGCCGAGATATAGTATATAGGATATAATAAATATATATTAGCACCTTGCACAATCGCATACACCCCTCTACCGACTAGTAAGGCAGGCTCGAGATACTACGGCGGGCTGTATATATTAGCGTCCGAGAGGGTAAGGCGATCTCTATATAGGAGCCTAATAGTAGGCTAGTACTCTATTATAATCGGGTTCGGTAGCTTATCTATCGCCGGCATATACCTCCCGCCGGCAATATAGGAAGCGATATTAGATAAGACCTTATAAGAGGTAGCGACCGCATCTATTATTCTAGGAGACATTAATGTCTACTACAAGAACGGAGGCTTGAACCTATACCCGGCGGATCGTGCGACGATAATCGGCCGCTAGGCCTAAACTAACGGCTTGCTACGCCTCGACCCTAGACCCGTAGCTACCTATATCCTATATTCTATAATAGTATAGACGCTAACGATAGACTATTACTTCGTAAGACGCGAGTAGGTGTCCTGCCTATTTTATCTA